>NC_091165.1:45757719-45807719 GCF_040958095.1 Procambarus clarkii | reverse complement strand
AGGTTAGGTTAAGATAGGGTAGGTTAGGTTAGGTAGGGTTGGTTAGATGCGATCATATATCTACGTTAGTTTTAACTCAGATTAACAAAAAAGGAACTCCTATGTAATGAAATGGATAGATTTATCATTTCAAAAGAAAAAACAAGAAAAAATATTCAAATTTATGAAAACTTGGCTTAATAGGCAAATTGGGCCTTGCATAGTAGGCCAAATAGTGCTTTCTGGCTACTAGGTACAACATTTATAAAGTATCAACCAATGAATATCTTGTAACCATTAAATACATAATAAAGCACAAAAAAAAACACAAAAGAAAGACAGTGGTAGGTAAAAATGCATTTTTTCGTTTGTTCAAAATCGGTAATCTCAGAAAGTTCTTCACCGATTACTTTAAAATTTTGACACACCAGTCCATTCGCATCCGAGCAGGATTTTATATACTTACTACTTACTATATAGATGTCACGTCTGTGACGGTAAAAAACATGCTTGTTTTTGAAAATCTGAGTTTTTCATGTTTTTCATGTGAGGGAAATCTTCGATACCTCTTTATCGATTACTTTGAAATTTTGACACAATGTTGCATTCGAATAGGTGCGTCTTTTTATATATCTGCTATATACATGCCTCACCTTTGACAGGAAAAAAACATGCTTTGTTTGAAAAACATCGAATCTGTTGGACGTAGGAGCAACACTCGCTCTAATCTCTGAAAGTTCTTCATCGATTGCTTTGAAATTTTTAAACAACGTTGCATTTGAATAGGCGCCTCTTTTTATATACCTACTATATATATGTCCCCTTTGCGATAGGTAAAAACATGCGTTTATGAAAAACAGCACTATCTGTTACACATAATAGCAACATGCACGCTATACTAAATATGTCACAAATTACATTTCAATGTTTCCGATTGCATTGATAAATTTTATTTTCATATATTTCGATTTACTTTATTTTTTATTTTATTATTTTGTGTGACATTGTGTTGGAATTGAGCTGTGTTGTTTACCATACCATTCATTTCGTAAGTAAAAGGTATAGATTCCACACTTGTGACAGATAAAACTATGCTTTTCTTGAAAAACAGTGCCATCTGTTGCATGTAAGAGCAACACACATGATATATTAAATATGTTATAATTCCATTTCAATGTTTCTGATTGCATTGATAAAGTGAATTTTCATAGATTTTGAGTTACGTTCATTTTGATTTAATTATTTTTTGTGAATTGTGTTGGAATTGAGCTGTATTTTTTACCATACCGTTCATTTCATTAGTATAGTATATTTTTTTTATTTTTTCATATTTTCATTTCATTTTTATCTGTTTTTCTTATATTTCAGTCATGGGAACATCAGATCACTTGATGTTCCCAATTTTCTGATGGGAACATCAAACCATTTTGGAAGGCATCGGACGAGGGAGTGGGGGATGGTGGGGATGACGACGAGATCGAAGTGAGAGATGGTGGAGAGGACGAGGGGACAAGGGAAGAGGTAATGGTGGGGAAGGACAAGGGGACGGGGGAGTTTGGGATGATGGGGACCAGGGGAAGGGGGAGTGAAGAATGGTGGGGAGGACAAAGAGATAGGGGAGTGAAGAATGGTGGGGAGGACAAAGGGACAGGAGAGTGGGGCATGGTGGGAAGGAAGAGTGGATGGTGGAGGGGGGAATAGTGGGGAGGACGAAGGGACGGTGGAGTGGATAATGGTTAGGAGGCCAAGGAGACGGGTGATTGGGGGAATGGTGGGGAGGACTGGGGGACAGGGAAGGGTGCTGTGGTTCAGCATCGCACATGCGTTTCTGAGCCACAGCAACGCGTGGCTGGGTACTGCAAGTGTATGTATATATATATATATATATATATATTTTATTAAATATGACCGAAAAAGTAAGATTAATAATTCTAACACGAATTTTCTCAATCTTTCGTACATTATGCTTCACTGTTGGAGGTAAATCAAAAATCACTTCTCCAAAATTCATTTTTATTTCTAGTCTGACGCGACACGGGCGCGTTTCGTAAAACTTATTACATTTTCAAAGACTTCACAAATACACAACTGATTAGAACTTGCGTTTCCCTGATTTTATATCTACATTTGAGTGAGGTGGGAAGGGTGATGTGGCATTACATTTGAGTGAGGTGGGAAGGATGATGTGGCATTAGAGGATATTAATAGGGTATTAAAAGTATCAACACAAGACAGAACACGAAACAATGGATATTGAATAGAAGTGTTTGTAGAAAGCCTATTGGTCCATATTTCTTGATGCTTCTATATTGGAGCGGAGTCTTGAGGTGGGTAGAATATAGTTGTGCAATAATTGGCTGTTGATTGCTGGTGTTGACTTCTTGATGTGTAGTGCCTCGCAAACGTCAAGCCGCCTGCTATCGCTGTATCTATCGATGATTTCTGTGTTGTTTACTAGGATTTCTCTGGCGATGGTTTGGTTATGGGAAGAGATTATATGTTCCTTAATGGAGCCCTGTTGTTTATGCATCGTTAAACGCCTAGAAAGAGATGTTGTTGTCTTGCCTATATACTGGGTTTTTTGGAGCTTACAGTCCCCAAGTGGGCATTTGAAGGCATAGACGACGTTAGTCTCTTTTAAAGCGTTCTGTTTCGTGTCTGGAGAGTTTCTCATGAGTAGGCTGGCCGTTTTTCTGGTTTTATAGTAAATCGTCAGTTGTATCCTCTGATTTTTGTCTGTAGGGATAACGTTTCTATTAACAATATCTTTCAGGACCCTTTCCTCTGTTTTATGAGCTGTGGAAAAGAAGTTCCTGTAAAATAGTCTAATAGGGGGTATAGGTGTTGTGTTAGTTGTCTCTTCGGAGGTTGCATGGCTTTTCACTTTCCTTCTTATGATGTCTTCGATGAAACCATTGGAGAAGCCATTATTGACTAGAACCTGCCTTACCCTACAGAGTTCTTCGTCGACTTGCTTCCATTCTGAGCTGTGGCTGAGAGCACGGTCGACGTATGCGTTAACAACACTCCTCTTGTACCTGTCAGGGCAGTCGCTGTTGGCATTTAGGCACATTCCTATGTTTGTTTCCTTTGTGTAGACTGCAGTGTGGAAACCTCCGCCCTTTTCCATGACTGTTACATCTAGAAAAGGCAGCTTCCCATCCTTTTCCGTCTCGTAAGTGAAACGCAGCACGGAACTCTGCTCAAATGCCTCCTTCAGCTCCTGCAGATGTCTGACATCAGGTACCTGTGTAAAAATGTCGTCAACATACCTGCAGTATATGGCCGGTTTCAAGTTCATGTCGACTAAGACTTTTTGCTCGATGGTACCCATGTAGAAGTTTGCAAACAGGACACCTAGGGGAGAACCCATAGCGACCCCATCTACTTGCTTATACATATGCCCATCCGGGCTCAAGAAGGGTGCCTCTTTAGTACAAGCTTGGAGTAGTTTCCTCAGAATACTTTCTGGCATGTCAAGAGGAGTACAGGCTGGATCGCGATACACTTTGTCGGCTATCATTCCGATTGTCTCGTCCACAGGTACGTTGGTAAACAGCGATTCTACGTCCAACGAGGCTCTTATCCCTGTGGCCCGTGCGCCCCGCAGTAAGTCCACAAATTCCTTTGGAGACTTCAGGCTGAAGGCGCAAGGAACATAAGGAGTCAGCAGGCCGTTGAGTCGCTTTGCCAATCTGTACGTGGGTGTGGGTATCTGGCTAATGATTGGCCGAAGTGGGTTTCCAGGCTTGTGCGTCTTGACATTTCCATACGCATATCCAGGTTTATATTCCCCAATGATCTTTGGCAGGTGGAGTCCGGATTTCTTGGCGTTCACAGTTTCGATCAGTTTGTTGACCTTTGCTTTTAATTCGGCTGTAGTGTCCTTCGTTACCCTTTGGAACTTAGTTTGGTCAGAGAGTATGATGTTCATTTTCGCCAGATATTCGTCTTTTTTAAGAATGACATATATTGGCGACTTGTCACCTCTCCTGACAACTATCTCCTTGTTCTCACGAAGGCTTTTAGCTGCCGCTCTAAGCTCGGGGGACAGTATGGTGCTTCTGTAGTTGCCTCGATTCTTTCCTCCTTCTGCAATAAGTTCTGCTTGTAAGGTATCTTTGGTAGTGACCTTCTTTTGTGTCTCGAGGTCGAATATGTCGTCCAACAGAATTTCCAACTCCACTTTCCGGGCCATTTCACTCGGTCTGGACATAACATGACAGTTTATGCCCAGATTTAGGAGAGTGACTTGGTCCTCAGTGAGGTTAATTCCTGCAAGGTTCAGGAAGCCATCTCTTGGTCGTGGAATTGCCATAGGTCCTCCATATAATGTTGTTAGTTTCTTGATAATCCTTGTTTCAGTGCTGAGGTGATGTTGGTCTGTGAGGATGTCGAGGTGTTGTTCAATGCGGGTACGGATACTATGGTCGATGTTGCTATTTCTCCACTCGTTTGTAGCATGAAGTAGTTGCGTTTTTAGTGAGGTGGGAAGGATGATGTGGCATTAGAGGATATTAATAGGGTATTAAAAGTATCAACACAAGACAGAACACGAAACAATGGATATTGAATAGAAGTGTTTGTAGAAAGCATATTGGTCCATATTTCTTGATGCTTCTATATTGGAGCGGAGTCTTGAGGTGGGTAGAATATAGTTGTGCAATAATTGGCTGTTGATTGCTGGTGTTGACTTCTTGATGTGTAGTGCCTCGCAAACGTCAAGCCGCCTGCTATCGCTGTATCTATCGATGATTTCTGTGTTGTTTACTAGGATTTCTCTGGCGATGGTTTGGTTATGGGAAGAGATTATATGTTCCTTAATGGAGCCCTGTTGTTTATGCATCGTGTTGATGTCTTGTGTTGATACTTTTAATACCCTATTAATATCCTCTAATGCCACATCATCCTTCCCACCTCACTCAAATGTAATGCCACATCACCCTTCCCACCTCACTCAAATGTAGATATAAAATCAGGGAAACGCAAGTTCTAATCAGTTGTGTATTTGTGAAGTCTTTGAAAATGTAATAAGTTTTACGAAACGCGCCCGTGTCGCGTCAGACTAGAAATAAAAATGAATTTTGGAGAAGTGATTTTTGATTTACCTCCAACAGTGAAGCATAATGTACGAAAGATTGAGAAAATTCGTGTTAGAATTATTAATCTTACTTTTTCGGTCATATTTAATAAAATATGTCTACAGGAAAGACTGCTACCAAAATATACTAATGTTAAAGTGCACGACCCAGCAGCAAGGAATCAAGCCTTCACGATAAAATATCGCCAGGATCTGATTCGTGATCAGATATACAAGGCAGAGAATGAAATCAAAGACAAAAAAACGCAACTACTTCATGCTACAAACGAGTGGAGAAATAGCAACTTCGACCATAGTATCCGTACCCGCATTGAACAACACCTCGACATCCTCACAGACCAACATCACCTCAGCACTGAAACAAGGATTATCAAGAAACTAACAACATTATATGGAGGACCTATGGCAATTCCACGACCAAGAGATGGCTTCCTGAACCTTGCAGGAATTAACCTCACTGAGGACCAAGTCACTCTCCTAAATCTGGGCATAAACTGTCATGTTATGTCCAGACCGAGTGAAATGGCCCGGAAAGTGGAGTTGGAAATTCTGTTGGACGACATATTCGACCTCGAGACACAAAAGAAGGTCACTACCAAAGATACCTTACAAGCAGAACTTATTGCAGAAGGAGGAAAGAATCGAGGCAACTACAGAAGCACCATACTGTTCCCCGAGCTTAGAGCGGCAGCTAAAAGCCTTCGTGAGAACAAGGAGATAGTTGTCAGGAGAGGTGACAAGTCGCCAATATATGTCATTCTTAAAAAAGACGAATATCTGGCGAAAATGAACATCATACTCTCTGACCAAACTAAGTTCCAAAGGGTAACGAAGGACACTACAGCCGAATTAAAAGCAAAGGTCAACAAACTGATCGAAACTGTGAACGCCAAGAAATCCGGACTCCACCTGCCAAAGATCATTGGGGAATATAAACCTGGATATGCGTATGGAAATGTCAAGACGCACAAGCCTGGAAACCCACTTCGGCCAATCATTAGCCAGATACCCACACCCACGTACAGATTGGCAAAGCGACTCAACGGCCTGCTGACTCCTTATGTTCCTTGCGCCTTCAGCCTGAAGTCTCCAAAGGAATTTGTGGACTTACTGCGGGGCGCACGGGCCACAGGGATAAGAGCCTCGTTGGACGTAGAATCGCTGTTTACCAACGTACCTGTGGACGAGACAATCGGAATGATAGCCGACAAAGTGTATCGCGATCCAGCCTGTACTCCTCTTGACATGCCAGAAAGTATTCTGAGGAAACTACTCCAAGCTTGTACTAAAGAGGCACCCTTCTTGAGCCCGGATGGGCATATGTATAAGCAAGTAGATGGGGTCGCTATGGGTTCTCCCCTAGGTGTCCTGTTTGCAAACTTCTACATGGGTACCATCGAGCAAAAAGTCTTAGTCGACATGAACTTGAAACCGGCCATATACTGCAGGTATGTTGACGACATTTTTACACAGGTACCTGATGTCAGACATCTGCAGGAGCTGAAGGAGGCATTTGAGCAGAGTTCCGTGCTGCGTTTCACTTACGAGACGGAAAAGGATGGGAAGCTGCCTTTTCTAGATGTAACAGTCATGGAAAAGGGCGGAGGTTTCCACACTGCAGTCTACACAAAGGAAACAAACATAGGAATGTGCCTAAATGCCAACAGCGACTGCCCTGACAGGTACAAGAGGAGTGTTGTTAACGCATACGTCGACCGTGCTCTCAGCCACAGCTCAGAATGGAAGCAAGTCGACGAAGAACTCTGTAGGGTAAGGCAGGTTCTAGTCAATAATGGCTTCTCCAATGGTTTCATCGAAGACATCATAAGAAGGAAAGTGAAAAGCCATGCAACCTCCGAAGAGACAACTAACACAACACCTATACCCCCTATTAGACTATTTTACAGGAACTTCTTTTCCACAGCTCATAAAACAGAGGAAAGGGTCCTGAAAGATATTGTTAATAGAAACGTTATCCCTACAGACAAAAATCAGAGGATACAACTGACGATTTACTATAAAACCAGAAAAACGGCCAGCCTACTCATGAGAAACTCTCCAGACACGAAACAGAACGCTTTAAAAGAGACTAACGTCGTCTATGCCTTCAAATGCCCACTTGGGGACTGTAAGCTCCAAAAAACCCAGTATATAGGCAAGACAACAACATCTCTTTCTAGGCGTTTAACGATGCATAAACAACAGGGCTCCATTAAGGAACATATAATCTCTTCCCATAACCAAACCATCGCCAGAGAAATCCTAGTAAACAACACAGAAATCATCGATAGATACAGCGATAGCAGGCGGCTTGACGTTTGCGAGGCACTACACATCAAGAAGTCAACACCAGCAATCAACAGCCAATTATTGCACAACTATATTCTACCCACCTCAAGACTCCGCTCCAATATAGAAGCATCAAGAAATATGGACCAATAGGCTTTCTACAAACACTTCTATTCAATATCCATTGTTTCGTGTTCTGTCTTGTGTTGATACTTTTAATACCCTATTAATATCCTCTAATGCCACATCATCCTTCCCACCTCACTCAAATGTAATGCCACATCACCCTTCCCACCTCACTCAAATGTAGATATAAAATCAGGGAAACGCAAGTTCTAATCAGTTGTGTATTTGTGAAGTCTTTGAAAATGTAATAAGTTTTACGAAACGCGCCCGTGTCGCGTCAGACTAGAAATAAAAATGAATTTTGGAGAAGTGATTTTTGATTTACCTCCAACAGTGAAGCATAATGTACGAAAGATTGAGAAAATTCGTGTTAGAATTATTAATCTTACTTTTTCGGTCATATTTAATAAAATATGTCTACAGGAAAGACTGCTACCAAAATATACTAATATATATATATATATATATATATATATATATATATATATATATATATATATATATATATATATATATATATATATATATATATATATATATATATATATATATATATATATATATATATATATATATATATATATATGACAATGTCAGACACAATTAAGGAAATTTCCTGTTTCATTTTTCCTCCGTGGTCTGACATTGTCACATTCTTAATCACGTGTTTATTTTCGTGATATACACACATATATATATATATATATATATATATATATATATATATATATATATATATATATATATATATATATATATATATATATATATATGCAAACAAGCCTGAATGGTCCCCAGGACTATATACAACTGAAAACTCACACCCCAGAAGTGACTCGAACCCATACTCCCACAACTGGTATGTACAGGGACGCCTTAATCCGCTTGACCATCACGACCGGACAAAAGGAAGTGATAGCCGAGGCTATATGAACCACTTCCCCGCCGGCACTCGGATGGTAATCTTGGGCATAGCATTTTATCAAATCACCTCATTCTTTGGGGCACACGTGAGGAACACAAATGCAAACAAGCCTGAATGGTCCCCAGGACTATATACAACTGAAAACTCACACCCCAGAAGTGACTCGAACCCATACTCCCACAACTGGTATGTACAGGGACGCCTTAATCCGCTTGACCATCACGACCGGACAAAAGGAAGTGATAGCCGAGGCTATATGAACCACTTCCCCGCCGGCACTCGGATGGTAATCTTGGGCATAGCATTTTATCAAATCACCTCATTCTTTGGGGCACACGTGAGGAACACAAATGCAAACAAGCCTGAATGGTCCCCAGGACTATATACAACTGAAAACTCACACCCCAGAAGTGACTCGAACCCATACTCCCACAACTGGTATGTACAGGGACGCCTTAATCCGCTTGACCATCACGACCGGACAAAAGGAAGTGATAGCCGAGGCTATATGAACCACTTCCCCGCCGGCACTCGGATGGTAATCTTGGGCATAGCATTTTATCAAATCACCTCATTCTTTGGGGCACACGTGAGGAACACAAATGCAAACAAGCCTGAATGGTCCCCAGGACTATATACAACTGAAAACTCACACCCCAGAAGTGACTCGAACCCATACTCCCACAACTGGTATGTACAGGGACGCCTTAATCCGCTTGACCATCACGACCGGACAAAAGGAAGTGATAGCCGAGGCTATATGAACCACTTCCCCGCCGGCACTCGGATGGTAATCTTGGGCATAGCATTTTATCAAATCACCTCATTCTTTGGGGCACACGTGAGGAACACAAATGCAAACAAGCCTGAATGGTCCCCAGGACTATATACAACTGAAAACTCACACCCCAGAAGTGACTCGAACCCATACTCCCACAACTGGTATGTACAGGGACGCCTTAATCCGCTTGACCATCACGACCGGACAAAAGGAAGTGATAGCCGAGGCTATATGAACCACTTCCCCGCCGGCACTCGGATGGTAATCTTGGGCATAGCATTTTATCAAATCACCTCATTCTTTGGGGCACACGTGAGGAACACAAATGCAAACAAGCCTGAATGGTCCCCAGGACTATATACAACTGAAAACTCACACCCCAGAAGTGACTCGAACCCATACTCCCACAACTGGTATGTACAGGGACGCCTTAATCCGCTTGACCATCACGACCGGACAAAAGGAAGTGATAGCCGAGGCTATATGAACCACTTCCCCGCCGGCACTCGGATGGTAATCTTGGGCATAGCATTTTATCAAATCACCTCATTCTTTGGGGCACACGTGAGGAACACAAATGCAAACAAGCCTGAATGGTCCCCAGGACTATATACAACTGAAAACTCACACCCCAGAAGTGACTCGAACCCATACTCCCACAACTGGTATGTACAGGGACGCCTTAATCCGCTTGACCATCACGACCGGACAAAAGGAAGTGATAGCCGAGGCTATATGAACCACTTCCCCGCCGGCACTCGGATGGTAATCTTGGGCATAGCATTTTATCAAATCACCTCATTCTTTGGGGCACACGTGAGGAACACAAATGCAAACAAGCCTGAATGGTCCCCAGGACTATATACAACTGAAAACTCACACCCCAGAAGTGACTCGAACCCATACTCCCACAACTGGTATGTACAGGGACGCCTTAATCCGCTTGACCATCACGACCGGACAAAAGGAAGTGATAGCCGAGGCTATATGAACCACTTCCCCGCCGGCACTCGGATGGTAATCTTGGGCATAGCATTTTATCAAATCACCTCATTCTTTGGGGCACACGTGAGGAACACAAATGCAAACAAGCCTGAATGGTCCCCAGGACTATATACAACTGAAAACTCACACCCCAGAAGTGACTCGAACCCATACTCCCACAACTGGTATGTACAGGGACGCCTTAATCCGCTTGACCATCACGACCGGACAAAAGGAAGTGATAGCCGAGGCTATATGAACCACTTCCCCGCCGGCACTCGGATGGTAATCTTGGGCATAGCATTTTATCAAATCACCTCATTCTGAATGAGGTGATTTGATAAAATGCTATGCCCAAGATTACCATCCGAGTGCCGGCGGGGAAGTGGTTCATATAGCCTCGGCTATCACTTCCTTTTGTCCGGTCGTGATGGTCAAGCGGATTAAGGCGTCCCTGTACATACCAGTTGTGGGAGTATGGGTTCGAGTCACTTCTGGGGTGTGAGTTTTCAGTTGTATATAGTCCTGGGGACCATTCAGGCTTGTTTGCATTTGTGTTCCTCACGTGTGCCCCAAAGAATGAGGTGATTTGATAAAATGCTATGCCCAAGATTACCATCCGAGTGCCGGCGGGGAAGTGGTTCATATAGCCTCGGCTATCACTTCCTTTTGTCCGGTCGTGATGGTCAAGCGGATTAAGGCGTCCCTGTACATACCAGTTGTGGGAGTATGGGTTCGAGTCACTTCTGGGGTGTGAGTTTTCAGTTGTATATAGTCCTGGGGACCATTCAGGCTTGTTTGCATTTGTGTTCCTCACGTGTGCCCCAAAGAATGAGGTGATTTGATAAAATGCTATGCCCAAGATTACCATCCGAGTGCCGGCGGGGAAGTGGTTCATATAGCCTCGGCTATCACTTCCTTTTGTCCGGTCGTGATGGTCAAGCGGATTAAGGCGTCCCTGTACATACCAGTTGTGGGAGTATGGGTTCGAGTCACTTCTGGGGTGTGAGTTTTCAGTTGTATATAGTCCTGGGGACCATTCAGGCTTGTTTGCATTTGTGTTCCTCACGTGTGCCCCAAAGAATGAGGTGATTTGATAAAATGCTATGCCCAAGATTACCATCCGAGTGCCGGCGGGGAAGTGGTTCATATAGCCTCGGCTATCACTTCCTTTTGTCCGGTCGTGATGGTCAAGCGGATTAAGGCGTCCCTGTACATACCAGTTGTGGGAGTATGGGTTCGAGTCACTTCTGGGGTGTGAGTTTTCAGTTGTATATAGTCCTGGGGACCATTCAGGCTTGTTTGCATTTGTGTTCCTCACGTGTGCCCCAAAGAATGAGGTGATTTGATAAAATGCTATGCCCAAGATTACCATCCGAGTGCCGGCGGGGAAGTGGTTCATATAGCCTCGGCTATCACTTCCTTTTGTCCGGTCGTGATGGTCAAGCGGATTAAGGCGTCCCTGTACATACCAGTTGTGGGCGTATGGGTTCGAGTCACTTCTGGGGTGTGAGTTTTCAGTTGTATATAGTCCTGGGGACCATTCAGGCTTGTTTGCATTTGTGTTCCTCACGTGTGCCCCAAAGAATGAGGTGATTTGATAAAATGCTATGCCCAAGATTACCATCCGAGTGCCGGCGGGGAAGTGGTTCATATAGCCTCGGCTATCACTTCCTTTTGTCCGGTCGTGATGGTCAAGCGGATTAAGGCGTCCCTGTACATACCAGTTGTGGGAGTATGGGTTCGAGTCACTTCTGGGGTGTGAGTTTTCAGTTGTATATAGTCCTGGGGACCATTCAGGCTTGTTTGCATTTGTGTTCCTCACGTGTGCCCCAAAGAATGAGGTGATTTGATAAAATGCTATGCCCAAGATTACCATCCGAGTGCCGGCGGGGAAGTGGTTCATATAGCCTCGGCTATCACTTCCTTTTGTCCGGTCGTGATGGTCAAGCGGATTAAGGCGTCCCTGTACATACCAGTTGTGGGAGTATGGGTTCGAGTCACTTCTGGGGTGTGAGTTTTCAGTTGTATATAGTCCTGGGGACCATTCAGGCTTGTTTGCATTTGTGTTCCTCACGTGTGCCCCAAAGAATGAGGTGATTTGATAAAATGCTATGCCCAAGATTACCATCCGAGTGCCGGCGGGGAAGTGGTTCATATAGCCTCGGCTATCACTTCCTTTTGTCCGGTCGTGATGGTCAAGCGGATTAAGGCGTCCCTGTACATACCAGTTGTGGGAGTATGGGTTCGAGTCACTTCTGGGGTGTGAGTTTTCAGTTATATATATATATATATATATATATATATATTTATATATATATGTGTGATTCTGTCACTTGCACTCGCACACATAGCAGAGCATTACAAAATTTAAAATAAATTCTAGACACCCCAGCCATAGGTCGATTATTTTAGGAGACAACATTTTGTTCTGTTGTCTAGTTTCGTCTATTACAGCGAAAGGATTATCTCATTATTTAATGATGTGGAAGGAAAAAATTTGCTAGCAAAGGGAGAATTTTACTTACTTTTTGAATAAAGGTAAATGTTATGGCCAGCTTGGGCCAGTAACCGGGTTCGTTTGGTTAATGAGTCTTATAAGCTCTTCTTCTTGATCCTACCCCAAGTTGGTGGTAAGTTTTCAAGAACTGGCTGTGGCAAGTTGAAGTGCAAAGAATAAATGGGTGGTAATCAATACGCAATTATACCTTCATCAATACATTATCACTCTCACCAATATCTTTATTTTATCTCTAAGTATTACTACACATATTTACACTGTGTCGCTTTCACTCAGGGCACTCAATAGATCAGCAGTGTTCATTAGATCCCAGCAAGTTCACTACTGCAGGTATACTTCGTCCAGGCTTAAAAGTAATCACCGGCGAGTTCACCTTCGACATGGGCCAGTCCCCACACACCGTATCGTCACGATTTCCCAATGACCCACGTCCGTTCTCCAGAAACTCACTGGCAGAGGGCTTCAGCAACAAACTCACAGAAGTCTCAAATAATCACATACAGGGGTAGCTAACACCCTGGCAGAAGTCTCTAGCAACACACTAGCAGAAGTCTCTAGCAACACACTAGCAGAAGTCTCTAGCAACATACTAGCAGCACTTCTCAACAGACGAACACTACTGCCATTTTGTAACTCTTCTTGGCCGAATCCCGGGTACGTCGGTCCGTACAACACTGCATAAATCCAGCAGCAATCACACTACTACTACAAAATTCGCAAATTATAATTTGTCCAAATTTCTTCTAAAATTATATTTTGAAAATTAATAATTTTATGATAAGTATATGAGATTGTTTGGTAGTATTTAAAAAAAAAATCGAAAAATAAAAATATAATAATTACAAACCTGATGGCTAGACAAAACACAATGTTCGTCCAGATTGTTATAGATTTCTACATTATTAACAACTCTATTTACATACAAAGCAGGGGGTGAGAATTTACACAAGAAAGCCATTAAACATACTGGATGAGATCCCATGACGTTCCTCAGTGCCAGAGAGAGCGGAGGACATGCAGCGAATTATATAGTCAGTGAGTGACACACTGGGAAGACAGGCGAAGGGGGTTCCGTCACACTAGGAAGATAGGTTCCGTCACACTAGGAAGACAGATGAAGGGGGTTTCGTCACACTACTAGGAAGACTGCTGAAGGGGTAACCCCTTCAGCAGTCTTCCTAGTCAAACTGGGATGGCAGGTGGACGTGTTCCGTCACACTGGGAACACATGTTGACGTTCTGTCACACTGGGAAGGCAGCTGGGCGTGTTCTGTCGCACTGGGAAGACGGGTGGGCGTGTTCAGTCACACTGTGACGATAGGTGAACGCGTTCCGTCACAATTAGAAGAGAGATGGACGCGTTCTGTCAAAATGGGAAGACAGGTGGACGTGTTCTGTCGAAATGAGAAGACAGGAGGACGTGTTTTGTCACACTGGGAGGACAGGAGGACGTATTCTGTTACGCTGGGAAGACAGGTGGACGTGTTCTATCACACAGGGAAGACAGCTGGGCTTGTTCTGTCACACTGGGAGGACGGAAAGACGTGTTCTGTCTCACTGGGAAGTCAGGTAGACGTGTTCTGTCACACTGGGAAGACAGGTGGACGTATTCTGTCACACTGGGAAGACAGGTGGACGTATTCTGTCACACTGGGAAGACAGGAGGACGTATTCTGTCAAACTGGGAAGACAGGTGGACGTATTCTGTCACACTGGGAAGACAGGTAGCTGTGTTCAGTCACAGCGTCCCACAGTATGCTCATTTACCTTTTCGTAAATCATCAAAACCTTCTGGCCTCAACACTTTATGTCTAGGGTAAAGGGAAAGTCTAGAAAACAGCCACCACTTTACTGGGGCGAACCTATATACATGACACCACTCTATATACAATACATATCCACAACTAGTAACTGAATTAACAAGAGCACAAGTCAAGCAGCTAGCTGTCGTTAGGCCACAATCACCTAACAACAGTGGTACACAAGTCTATGGCTATACAGTCATGAACATGGTGGGTAGCGACATACAATAACAGAGTGGGGTAAAGGCTCTCTATGGACATCAATATCACCAGTCCTTTCTCCATCCCTCAGAAAAAAGTCCTAACGGGACTGACAAATGGCCAAGTCTAGACCCCTCGCAAATTTGGCAGTCGACAATGACTGGAAAAATTACAAAGTCAATTAATCTACGAAAGTACAAGTCCACAACGACTTCACAAAAACAAAGTCAATTACAGGCCTTCCTAACCTTATAGTTACAATTTCTGGTAATTTTTTTTTCTTTTTATTGTTAAAACAAAGTAAAACAGCATACATGCAACCATATAAACAGTAAAGCATAGGATTACAAAGAACATTGAAATACAAAAAATAACACAGAAAAGGGAAAACAAAGAACAAAAAAAAATACATAGGAAAGTACATGAACTACACATAAAAACAGCTAGTCAAAACAATACAAGCAGTGATCCATAAAGCACAAACAAACATGAGAACAACAGAAAGGAAACATAAAACAAAAAAAAACAACAAATAAGCGTACAACAGAAAACAAAAAAAGACTCAGAATGACATGGTACAAAATAATACAAATCTAGTAACAAGCCAGCCTGAAAGGCCACACAAGCAATACTACAAGTCAAGACAGACAGGAAGTTCATAACCGGAATACGCAGGAACCGGCAAACAAACACACACACAAACAGCCCTAGAACCAACACAGGCAACAGAACACAACACACACACAGCACAACCAAAAAAAAAGTACACTCAGAACAAATACACAAACACACCGCCCAACAGGGCGAAACCAAACATGGAGACAAACCAGTCATAGAACCGCAGACACGGTAATAAAATAAACAGAGTACACAAAGAAACACAGGCGCTAACGATACTTGTCTGGAAACTCTTTGGCTGGGAAGCGCAAGCAGTACGCCTCCCAGACCAGCTGGACGTCCTCAGACACTTGTCTACCAGGAGACGCACAAGGCCGAGGCATCCAATCAGGCACCCCATAAATAAACCCCTTCAACCTCGGTACCCAAATAGTCCACGAGCACCACGGGCCCTCACGCACCCGGTCGTCCCAAACGAGGTTCAAAACCCGTGACTTAGGGACCACGGCTCCGTCGGCCGCGAGCACAGGGAGGGTGTCCACACTAGGTGGTTTCGAACTGGTATCGGCACTGGGAGGTTCTTCGGGCGCCGCACAGGGCTCCATACCAAACGGCGCACGAGGCTTCTCACGAGGCCTCTCACGAGGCTTCACACGGGGCTGCACACTAGGGGAACCCGCAGAGGACACAGACGAGTCGGGGCCCCCTCCACCGAGCGGATGAGCAGAGGCACCTCGGCGCACATCCTTCCGTAAGACCAGGACGAGGTCCCGTGCGGCAGGAGCAACCTCCCACCGAGGGGAGTCATCAGCAGTAGGTATAGGGGGCGATTCCGGAGGCAGCACAGAGCCCCCCACAGCACCGCTAACCACGACAGGAGACGTCGGAACAACGTATTCTTCCACCTCCACCCAAGGCACCCCACGAAGGGGGGACACACTCTGGACCCGCCTCGAACGCTTGGAGATAGGCTGCCGGTCATCCAAGCTATCACCCCCATCATCCCGTAGCACAGTAGAACACTCCAATGGACGCGCTTTCAAGGCCCGGCCCCTGAGAATCGCAGCCTCCACGACCGGAGGCACCGGACCACACACCACAGGAGACTCCCCGCCGCTAACATCCAAAGGGACAGGAGACGCCACATGTAGGGACGGAGCAGGCACGGGCGGCTGAGACGGAGCGGGCAGGGGCGACAGGGGCAGGGACGTCGAAGGCGGGGAAGCCGGTGATGGGGGCGAGGCCGCCACAACCCCTACGTCAACATCCACACCACCAGCCAACACCGGGGCCGAAACCAGCAGGGAAGCAACATCCTGACTATCACGGGGAGACAGGTCCGGGGCCGACAGCGGGGGAAAGTCCTCCTCCTGGAAAAGGTTGACAGGGGTGACCCGGCGCCCCTCACACCCGGCGGCCAGGTGATCCGGCAGGCCGCACCGGAAACAAGTCCGAGGTTGTCCTGCGTGAAAAACACGAATCGGGAACCCTAACAGCATGATGGAGGACGGCACATAACCCCGGAGGCGCATGGCGAGAGTGCGGGTCCCACACGGAACCCCCTTCCATCTCCCAGTAGGGACAGCATTCATCCTCACATGTAGAACTCGCCCAAACCGGGCAAAGTACCTACGTAGAAGATCCTCAGGGAACTCAAAAGGCATCCCATGCACAGCCACATACGTCGTGGCTCCACAACGGTCGGATAGAGTTACCGACCCACCATCCCCAGGAAGATCGAATGAGTGCCCATCATAGCGCGTGACGATATCCTGATAAATCCCTGGAGAGTTGAACTTGACTATCACCCGCCGGCCGGCGAGCAGCTGCAAATTAAACAATTTGCGTTAGTAGTTGGCCTGGACGTACAGGAGATCACCACCTTCTTCAGGAGCGGGATCACCGCCTTCAAGAGCGGAATCCCTCCTGCAAGAGCAGGATCACCACCTACAGGAGTGCCTATTCAAAGTTAAATCCGTCTGAGGAGCTGAAAAGCGAAGTTGAAAAGCTCTTATTGCAAGTTAGAAATGTGCTATGAGGCTATTTAAAACAAGGCTGTTCAGGATCTCTCAAATATAAGCAGATAAGGAATCACAATAACGTTGCTGAAAAATGTTAACAAAACCAAACATTAGAAATTGAAGAGACGACGACGTTTTCGGTCCGTCCTGGACCATTCTCAAGGAGAACTTTGCGAAACGCTTCCCTAAGCGTCAGACCATAAATAGTGTAAAAATCAACTTTTGGAGAGTTCATTTTTCATCTTCCCTCGACACTGAAGAAAAACAAGAAATATTAGGAAGATTCGTGTTAGAATCATTAATCTTTTTTTTCCGATCATATTCAACAAATATTACATTATATAAATATATATATATATATATATATATATATATATATATATATATATATATATATATAAATATATATATATATATATAAATATATATATATATATATATATATATATATATATATATATATATATATATATATATATATATATATATATATACTCTGGTGCAAATGTGTGGACCATAACCTCGGAGAAGAAAATAAGGAGTATTCAGAGAAGACCTTGTGGATTTTCACAGAACGCTTTAATATTTTCTTCTCCTACAACCCCCGATTCTTTTGTATATACACATATATGTTTGTTTTATTTACATTTTGTTACAAAAAGGGAGTATATATATATATATATATATATATATATATATATATATATATATATATATATATATATATATATATATATATATATATATATATATGCATATCGTAATACTTAAATTCACTCCTCATTATATGTAATTAAGCTCATAGGACATTCTTTTCTTTATAACCTTTTGTGTTACACTGGAAATAAAAGTTCACTCCCGCCGGCTGTGCCCGTTCATCACAGCAGACAATATGTCAGGTGAAGGAGATAAAACTAAACTGCTTTTTATACATTTTTGCAATTATCACCGAGCAGAGAAGGGGGGGGGGAGGTCTATTCGTTAACCTTCACCTCTTCACATTTAATGTGAGACTCAAAAACAATTCATGTAGCTTTTTACCAACCGGTGAAAGGAAATCAAGACTGATATCAACGCTTTAGGCACCATTAGCATAAAATATAATATTTTTGTTCTCTGCCACGTTATACCAATATAATCGACTATGTGACTTTGTTATTTTAAGGGGAAATTTACATAAATTTGAACAGATGAGAATGAGCTGCTTCGTTGTTTGTTAGCCTCGACTAATCTTATCCAAGGAGATATACACTGAGTCTATTGCTTCTTGTTGTATATACACTGAGAATTTATTTTAGCCCTGACCAATGTGAATGTGCAATATTGTTGGATGGTCAGCAAACTGATGTGGTGAGCTTAACATCTCTTCAGAGGTCTCCAGGCCCTAAAAACAACACCAAAACCAGATGTTAATGACGGGAAACAATCGAATATTATTTACACTCAGAGCCCCGGTGACTTCAATTACCAGGTGAAGCAGGTGAAACAATTAGCTGGTGAAGCTTCACCTGCTAATTGTTTTGCCGTGGTTGAGCGAGGTACTAATACCTACCTGGCCGCCTGAAGTTTAATCTTTTAAGCCAATTTTTCCTATACCTTTACCCTTTCTCAGAATCTCTCCCTCTCTCTTTTTGTAAATAGTTAATGATCGTGGCCACAGAATACCTGCACGGAACCACTCACTTGCCTAAGGGTCGGTTCTCGTCCACGGTGAGAACTCGTTACTGTTACAGAATTAAAGACTACCGGGTAATTATTTTAGTTTACACAATTGCTTTCTTTACTATTGTACAATATCGTAACCATAATTACACAATGTAATCGTTATCTTAATTAGTATTATCCTGTATGTTAATTCATCATCTTCCTTATCACCATTCTTGTAAATATCACCATCACCATCACACAATCATCACCACCATAAGGGTCGAGGGCAAACACATTCGGAGACCAAACACACTTCAAGACCAAACACACTCGGTGACCAAACACACTCGGAGACCAAACACACTTCAAGACCAAACACACTCGGTGACCAAACACACTCGGTGACCCCGAACACACTATAGCTTCAGGGATTAAACACCGACCAAACAAAGTCAGCAATCCGACACACGCCGACAGAATAAAGTTGCAAAAAAAATATTCATACAGCGATTGTCCGTTGTCATAAGAAAAAAAAAAACAGAAAAACATAAATCCTCGCATTGCAGGGGAAAAAATGAATGGCAAATGATGTATAAAACAGTTATTGGTAAATGATATACTTCACATTTATCGTAATCCACAATTTGTTGAGAATATATCCGCTAGGAGGATCACTAACTTTTATAGTGGACAGCAACGCTTATTCATATTGCAGTTTGGAATTAGGATTTTTTGTTTGTTTGGGAGTGTGGGAGGGGAGTTTATTAACATAAATCGTTGCAATTTGCAGCTAACTATCGCTAATAGGCTGAAATCATTAAATGATATTTTATCAAATGATGATATCTCTCTCTCTCTCTCTCTCTCTGCCTCTTTGGCTCTGTCTGTCTGTCTGTCTGTCTGTCTGTCTGTCTGTCTGTCTGTCTGTCTGTCTGTCTGACTGTCTGTCTGTCTGTCTGTCTGTCTGTCTCTCTCATAAAGCCTTACTGCCAAAAAAATAAGTTACTTGGGATATCTTTAATACCAAGTTGCACTGGTTGTTTTTTTTCAGGAAAATGTGTGTGTTGCAGGTGTTTATCTCCGTCTCTCTGTTGCAGCTTAATGGGAGCTTTCTTTACTGGTGTTGCAACTTAATGGGGGCTTTCTTTACTGGTGTTGCAACTTAATGGGGGCTTTCTTTACTGGTGTTGCAACTTAATGGGGGCTTTCTTTACTAGTGTTGCAACTTAATGGGGGCTTTCTTTACTGGTGTTGCAACTTAATGGGGGCTTTCTTTACTGGTGTTGCAACTTAATGGGAGCTTTCTTTACTGGTGTTGCAACTTAATGGGAGCTTTCTTTACTGGTGTTGCAACTTAATGGGGGCTTTCTTTACTGGTGTTGCAACTTAATGGGAGCTTTCTTTACTGTGTTGCAACTTAATGGGAGCTTTCTTTACTGGTGTTGCAACTTAATGGGAGCTTTCTTTGCTGGTGTTGCAACTTAATGGGAGCTTTCTTTACTGGTGTTGCAACTTAATGGCTTTCTTTACTGGTGTTGCAACTTAATGGCTTTCTTTACTGGTGTTGCAACTTAATGGCTTTCTTTACTGGTGTTGCAACTTAATGGGAGCTTTCTTTGCTGGTGTTGCAACTTAATGGGGGCTCTTGTTACTGGTGTTTCAAGTTACTAGAAACTCTTGTTACTCGTGCTTCAGCTTGTACTCTTTATATCTATTGTGTTTTCAGTGTCTTGCAACTAAGTAACTAAACTAGGTGGAAGTAACTATTAATGAGTTATTGTGCTGTATTTGTCTTCTAATAAATTCAGCACACGTCGCGAGGCTTTGTTAACAAAGAGTGACTGTGGGCCGCGCCGTCAGATGGCGTGCCTGAGGCGGACAGCTGATTGTCCGCAATTCAAAAAGACATTTTTTTTTCTCGTGATTATCTAACTTATTTCAGTAAATATCTAAATTAATATTCATTTTAGGACGTTATAATAATGTTTAGGTGTTATTTTTAGGTGTATGAGACGCGTGGTACGTCATACTTTGCAACAAACAGTATTTTGTTGGGATTCTAACCTGTGAATAGAAAGCGGGACTTCACGTCGATTTTGCGAGCAGCAATGATTCATAATACATCATATTTTGACGTTGGGAATCTTTACGTCAATAATGCGATGTAGTATTCGAGAGAACGGTTTAACCGGGGAATGCATTTTCACCTTCCCTCTGCAGATATGGTCCTGATTATGAGAATTTTGACTGAAAGAAGTCCAGCCACTTTGCCGTTAGTTTTTAGTTTTTGTTGGACTCGCAGTGGGGGATATGGAGCCAGATTCACGAAGTAGTTTACGCAAGCACTTACGAACCTGTACATCTTTTCTCAATCTTTGTTGGCTTTGTTTACAATTATTACACAGTTAACGAAGCACCAGGAGGCTGTTTATAACAATAACAGTTGATTGAGAAGATTTCATGCTTGTAAACTGTTTAATAAATGTAACCAAAGGCCGTCAAAGATTGAGGAAAGGTGTACACGTTCGTAATTGCTTCGTGAATCTGGCCCATGGAGGCATTGTGAGAGGAGAAACATGTTTGTAGATTGACTTGTGTCTGTCTGTCTCAAGGCACGTTGAGAATATTTATTGTTTCAGATAATTATTCAAAATTAAATGATCCGGAAATTATGCTTCATCAACCAATCTACAATCATTCCCCAACCATTCGCTAACCAATTGCCGATCAATCGTCAACCAATCCTCCAACCAATCAACAGAGGTTTCAGGCATTCATCTTTGCTTTAGTTTACAATCAGAAAAAGAAAGTGGCTGCCACAGCCTTGATGTAAAGGTTAAGTTCCCAATAATCCCCCCCCCCCTCTCTCTCTCTCTCTCTCTCTCTCTCTCTCCCCAGGTGAAGAAAGAGAGAGGGAGGGAGAGAGAGAGAGAGAGTATGTGTGTGTGTGTCCATGGTAAAAATATAAACTATATATATGACTGTCTTTCTAAATAAATTCAAAATCATAACACAATTTCACGTGTTTCCAGCTACTCAAGACGTTTGCCTCTCTTCCAACTGGTCAAGTTTCGGGGTCCTCGGACGTGCCATTCCTTCCTTTATAAGACTCTCGCTTTAATACATTATTTTAAGTTTATTGTTAGTTGGATTGTGCAATTTATCTGAAGAATTACAGTCATTAATGAGGAGAGCTCGAGACTGTGTAGGGATCCCATGAAGCACAGTCTCAATGGGGGCCCTCGTAAGGCTTATCATCTCACTAAAGTGCCAAGTAGCACGGGCTATGGTGATCCCGTAGTAGAGTTTTCCTATATCCTATGTTATTATGTCTGTCAGAAGATTATTATTATTATTATTATTATTATTATTATTATTATTATTATAAAGATCTGTCATATAGTTTATTGTGCCTACAATCATACCATTGGATTTGCTGAGTGGATTTTATTTAGTGTAGTGATTCAGTAAAGTTTTTATTTGGGAGTTCTGACAATTTCGTTATTACAAATCTGAATGATAATAGAGGCAATAATTAATGGTAATGAACATGAGTTCATCGTAGTAATTATTTATTTATAAATATATTCATGAGATTTGATGTGTAACAAAGTCAAATGCATATTCAAGCTAAAGTTTGTACTGCTCAAAGTGGAGAACGCCCAACCACTTGGACTGATCGGTTGAGTGACGATCTCGTGCTATGCAGGGTCGTAGTTCGATCCCCGATGGTCCCATTGGCTTGGTTTCCTTCACACCGTCCTCACATCCCCTCCAAGTGCTATATTTGCATTCAGGGGTAGCGGTTTCTCCTAATAATTACTTTACCAAACTAATTTGCTGACCAAGTGTTTAATAAAAGTGACCACAGTAGTAGTTGATCAGCCTGTTCTCTTGATTTGCCACAACGTACAAAATACACAGTGCTAACCTAACCAGCAACGTATGAACCCAAGCCACCCACCTAACCTAACCAAGCGATGCATGGAAAACGAAGATATTTGTGATGGTAGGCATCCACCAGTTGACCAGACCACACACTAGAAGGTGAAGGGACGACGACGTTTCGGTCCGTCCTGGACCATTCTCAAGTCGACAATCGACTTCAGAATGGTCCAGGACGGACCGAAACATCGTCGTCCCTTCACCTTCTGGTGTATAGTTTGGTCAACATAATTTAGCCACGTTATTGTGACTCATCGCCTGCGTTTGGTTAGTGATGTTTCTAACGTGATTTATGTTTATGTTCTCATATTACATGTCTCAATCTCAGAGAGAGTCAGTCGTATAGCTTCTCAGCTTCCTGTTAAAGTAATTCCGCTATTATCCATTAATTATATATTTATATTAAATAAAGGGTAATATAAATATCAAATATTACTTAGCGAATGCTTTCCTTTAGCTATTTTATCTACTTTAGCTACTACTTTACGTTTTACAATTACTACATGTTATCATCACTTAATGAGATAACAGAGAGAAAGAGACGAGGTCCATATCTTATCTGTGAATGGGGATAAGCCCTTATTTTCTGTCCTAGCTCTGTCCTCTCTTTCCCCTCCTACTAATTCTACCCCTCTTTCTAGTTTCTATTCTATCTTTCTTAACTCTCCTCTTTCTCTCCTATTAATTCTAATCATCTTTCCCCTTCCACTTGTACCTTTATCTCTTTACTTCCTCTTCATTCCTAATTCCTTCCTCTTCTTTTATTGCTGTTTATTTCCTAATTATTTTTCACCCGTTTTACAAATTAACGAGAAATTTGCTTGCGTTCGGTTAACGAGAAAATTTCTTGCACCTGAATATGACGGGACAAAACCTCTGAAGTCCATATAAGCTAATTAAAAAAATTCAAGTAATCACACGTGTGAAAATATATTATAATTTAAATAATAAATGCCCAACTTAATACTATTAGAAGTAATCCTTACAAAACAAAGCTTCGACGAGGAAGAAGAATTTGGCTTAAACTAAAAAAAAAAAAAAAATAATAGGCAGGAGCTAAACAAAAATAGGAACGAGAAATACCCATTAAAATTTATTTGTTATCATACAATCCCTTGACACAAGAACCATACTCCTTCTCCAGCCACGATAACAAGGACAAACACACTGACATTATCCAGAATATCTACTCCGTCGAATTCCATTATATATAGGCTAGTTTATATATAGGATAGCAAATATATATAGAAAATAAACTATCCTATACAGGAAACTTTATTTTCTTTTTTTTTTTGCCCTACGAACAATTCGATGCCCTGTTTGCCATTCCTCTGTTACTGTTCTGAATAATTACCCAACTGCACATTGTTTAAATCACGTCGAATTTGCATTATAATTAGGTAGGACGTATTTATAAGGTCGATGTAATTACATTTTCCACTTTGACACAACTGACGAGTGACGAGGTGGTGTGTGACGAGGTGGTGTGTGACGAGGTGGTGTGTGACGAGGTGGTGTGTGACGAGGTGGTGTGTGACGAGGTGGTGTGTGACGAGGTGGTGTGTGACGAGGTGGAGTGTGACGAGGTGGTGTGTGACGAGGTGGTGTGTGACGAGGTGATGTGTGACGAGGTGGAGTGTGACGAGGTGGCGTGTGATGAGGTGGAGTGTGACGAGGTGGTGTGTGACGAGGTGGAGTGTGACGAGGTGGAGTGTGACGAGGTGGAGTGTGACGAGGTGGTGTGACGAGGTGGCGTGTGACGAGGTGGCCTGTGACGAGGTGGCGTGTGACGAGGTGGAGTGTGACGAGGTGGTGTGTGACGAGGTGGTGTGTGACGAGGTGGTGTGTGACGAGGTGGAGTGTGACGAGGTGGAGTGTGACGAGGTGGAGTGTGACGAGGTGGTGTGTGACGAGGTGGAGTGTGACGAGGTGGTGTGTGACGAGGTGAGTGTGACGAGGTGGTGTGTGTGACGAGGTGGAGAGTGACGAGCTGGAGTGTGACTGTGTCGTGGTGGATTGTGGTGGTGTGGATTGGCACAGAATAAACACCATTTTCATCAAGCTTTTGAGCAAGAGACGGGTTTTGAGGTCATATAGATTCACAGAGAATGGTGAACACTTAGTCTGTCTCCTATCCTTTATCCAGAAGTGATGAATTGAAGTCTACATTCATCTGCCCTCCAGTTCATGAGCTACGCAGTCTTCCCCTCGGGGAAAGGTTGAGCTAAGATGAGTCAAGAAACATGGTTATCTAAAACAAGATCAACAGAGGTGTCAGAAAACTGTCTGAAAACTTACAGAATTAAAATGTAAATAAAAAAAATGTGAACAAAATTCTGAGGACGTGAAGACTTGCATCATTAAGCAGCAAGATGACGCTGTGATACAGGACTATTTATTAACAAAATAAAATGTGATAAATATTGAGAAATGCTAGCGAGAGAATTAGCCCCTCAAGCTACCTGTTTAATTCTAGAGAGAGAGAGACAGAGAGAGAGAGAGGAAAGACAAGTCGAGGGTGCTGAGACAAAAAAGAGGCACAGAGAGAAAGAAATAAGAGAGGGAGTTGAAAGAGAGACAGACTTCAAATTAGAAACAGAAAAAAGACGGAGAAAGAGAAACTAAAAGGGAGAAGCACTAGTAACATACGAGACAGCTGGAGCCAGCCAGCTGAGCCCCAGACTCCAAGATGGTCGAGAAACCATCACCAGCTGTTTATGTCGCCTCTCGCCGCTCTTCTAATTAAACCAGGAAAAGATTCCTCACGAACTGAAGTAATGGCCCGTCCACTGAGAGTCGCATCAAGAACACCAAATGACCGACTACCGCTGGCATCAGCCCAAGCATTCAAAGCTTCTGCAAGTTTTGGTGTTAAATATCATGTGATTCCTGTTTGCAGCTGCTTGAAAGCCTTCGGCTTGTCACATCACGAATGATACCAGGCGTGATTTCCAAGTTCCCTTATAGCAGCAGCGTCCTTGTGCCGGATTCACGAAGCAGTTAGGCAAGCACTTACGGACCTGCACATGTTGACCAGACCACACACTAGAAGGTGAAGGAACAACGACGTTTCGGTCCGTCCTGGACCATTCTCAAGTCGATTGTCTTGAGAATGAGTCTTGACAATAGACTTGAGAATGGTCCAGGACGGACCGAAACGTCGTCGTCCATTCACCTTCTAGTGTGTGGTCTGGTCAACATATTTTAGCCACGTTATTGCGACTCATCGCCTGCGAACCTGCACATCTTTTGTCAATCTTTGGCGGCTTTGTTTACAATTATTAAACAGTTAATGAGACCCGAAGCACCATGAGGCTGTTTATAACAATAACAACAGTTAATTGCGAAGTTTTCATGCTTGTAAACTGTTTTGTAAATGTAACCAAAGCCGTCAAAGATTGAGGAAAGATGTACAACGTTCGTAAGTACTTGCGTAACTGTTTCGTGAATCTGGCCCCTTGAGTCCAGTTCCGTGTAAAACAACAGTCATGACTCTTAATATCAATATCTTAATATCTTCAGTGATGAAGAACTTAATATTATAACTTGCAGATAAACGATTCTATGTTTAATAGTTTAGGGGTTACCAGGGGAAATTAAAAAAAAAAAGATAAAAAAAAAAACTTAAAGCCACAGAAGACATTATTAAATAAGTCATTAGAGTCGAGCATGGCGCCAGAATTGTGGAGAGTTGTGGATGTGGTGACAATTTTTAAGAAGGAAAATCTTGTATCACGTTATCGGCCAATTTGCTGAAAATCTACTGCAGGAAAAACTCCTTGAATCGATCCTGGCAATAATCTTTATCACTTTGGAAAATATAGACTGATGAAGGGTTCATAACTCAGTTTTACTAAAAGCATTTCACGAATAACAAATTTACTTTCATTATTTTCCAGCATATTCTAAGAAGTTTAAAATGGAAATGATTGCAACATTCTTGACTTTAGCAAAGCCTTTGATAATTTGCCTCATAAAAGAATGCTTGTTCGAGGTTGGTGGCCAGAAGGATAGGGCTAGTCTCACCAAAGTTTGCAAGGTGCCTAGTGGTTTTACAGGGATGGTCATAGACAAGCCAGGGTCGATCCCCCATAACATCCTGTTGTATGAAGTTGCAAGTGACCTCATACTATCTTTAATCGCACTAATCCTCTCAATCGTCAATACATTTACGCTACACACGACCATAACTGTAACTATCTTCATTCGCCAGGTACCGCTGGGTACCCCCATATCCTCTCTAGTACACTGTAAACCCTCATTGACCCCTTGCACCATAACCATCCCATTGACCATACACTATAACTCATCCATCACCCATTCTAAGTAACACACACCAATACCTGTACTTTGATACCAGCCCCATATTACCCATACATCCGTAACTCCGTAATAACTTCATACTTCCGTAATCTTGTTGCCCATACCTCCAAACGCCTCAATACCATCGTTCATGCCACCATAAATCTCCCATTGGCCGATCCACCATATTCCAAAAATCCATTGATCACCCCACCATAATCCTAAAATCCACTAGCCAACCCACCATAATCCAAAAATCCACTAGCTAACCCACCATAATCCAAAAATCCACTAGCCAACCCACCATAATCCATAAATCCACTAGCCAACCCACCATAATCCAAAAATCCACTAGCCAACCCACCATAATCCAAAAATCCATTGATCAACTCACCATAATCCTAAAATTCATTGACCATTCCCCCACTGGAGATCACATTCATGAGATCCATTACAAAACTCTCAGCAGCTGTCTCATTATACCTCTCATAAAACACCAAGTTTCTCCATCAGTTGAAATTCCCCGAGAAGACATTAGTTTGAAATGACTTGGTGAATGCCGTGACGAGCAAATATTAATGTATTCACAATCTTCAACTATTTCAACCAGGGACTGAATGTCTGATAACTTTCTGAAAATGAAGAAAAACTGAACGAGATTGCTTCGAGATTAGTGTCTTTGTGTTTGTGTGGGGAGAATGTGTATGTGAATGCGTGCGTGCGTGTGTGTGTGTGTGTGTGTGTGTGTGTGTGTGTGTGTGTGTGTGTGTGTGCACGCGTGTGTATGCGCACGCGCGTGGGCGTGCGTGATCAATGGTACCAAACATGCATCTCCTCTGTAATGTTGGTGAAGTTGTTTGTCTGTTCCTACCATTAACTGCTATCAAATTATTATTTTTTAACCCGTAACGCATCTATACATTACAAAGGACATATTTATAGCCTCATATATCGCAGCTCTGTCTCAAACGAGAGATTAATTGCTGCCAAACAAATTAATGAACTACCTATTGTTTTAACGGGGTTTTGTCATTCACTTTTCAATTAAATGGAGTATTATATTTGTCAACAGTCCTTATTTATTAAAAAAAACTCTATAGCCTTCAAAGAAAAATTAGTGACCTGATTGAAGTGTACGTGTGGACGAAAGGGTTTAACAGAGAAAATAAATCTAACACATTTTTAATATGTTATATTTATTATCTGTTTATTTATATTCTATTGTTTTATTTATTAAACATAAAATAACACACACAAACACTGATACAATCGGAAAAAGACTGATAAAAAAAATCTGAGTAATTGATTTGATTTGTGTTGATTTATCGAAGAAATTACCGAGTAACAGTCGGTGGATTGTTTCAAGCGTAGGTTAGACATATATAAATGACTATGGGTGGGTATAGCTATATATATATATATATATATATATATATAATATATATATAATTATATATATATATATATATAATATTATTATATATATATATATATATATATATATATATATATATATATGTCGTACCTAGTAGCCAGAACGCACTTCTCAGCCTACTATGCAAGGCCCGATTTGCCTAATAAGCCAAGTTTTCATGAATTAATATATTTTCTCTAATATTTTTCTTATGAAATGATAAAGCTACCCATTTCATTATGTATGAGGTCAATTTTTTTTTATTGGAGTTAAAATTAACGTAGATATATGACCGAACCTAACCAACCCTACCTAACCTAATCTAACCTATCTTTATAGGTTAGGTTAGGTTAGGTAGGTTAGGTAGTCGAAAAAAAATTAATTCATGAAAACTTGGCTTACTAGGCAAATTTGGCCTTGCATAGTAGGCTGAGAAGTGAGTTCTGGCTACTAGGTACGACATATATATATATATATATATATATATATATATATATATATAATATATATATATATATATATATATATAGGAAGCTGCCTCTTATGGTTCAAAAAGTCTTCTGCAAAATCTTTATTGTGATCATAGGTCCGTATACTTTATAGTCATCATTATTGCTTTGTTACTCGCACCTTATTGAAAAATGCAATAGTAAACTGAAGTTCATTTACGTATGTTGATCAGACCACACACTAGAAGGTGAAGTGTGAAGTTCAAATACGTATGTAACATAAACATTACATTAACGTTTAAATGTAACATTGTGTTACATTTGTAACACGTGTAACACAATTTACAATACGTAAGAAGGCTTAGATATAAGTATAATCACCAAATTTAAATACGATTAATTTATTCCTCACTGATTAATTACTTCACTCACCAGAATAAGAAACTTTCAAACAATATTATATATAACGAGAAAACAAGAATCTACAAAGAATACACACATCTTATTAAATAAAACACGCCGCTATTAGTGATATTCCATATTACACAACGTAGTTGTCTGTAAAAAAAACTTTGCCATGGAATGGAAAGCTATTTTACTGTATCACTATCCTAGGTAGAAGGTGTTTTTGCCATTGTATGTGACCTTGTGGTCTCTATGACCGGTTAAGTGCCCCGAAGAACATGGAAAAGTGTCTTATTTCTGTTCTAGAAACTAGTGTGATGAGGCGTCCTCCCTTCTAAGGTGCCACTGTCACCAAGGGTATTCCAGTCAACACACACACAGGAGCTAATCAACAAGTCTCTTCCCCTGTGAGGAGTGGAACAAAACCTCCATAGATCTCCTTTCTGCAGCCTCAGTGGTACACTATCTCCCGTACGTAGCCGCCACAAAGGTATTTCTACTAGCAAGGTCACCAATTTGTTAGGCTTTCCTTCAGTCACCAAATAAATATGATTGAGGAGGGGGGAAAATAGGCTACCCCGTTATTTGGGCTGGGGTAGCCTCTTCCCATACTCGCTAGGTATTTATTTATTTATTTATTTATTTATTTATATACAAGAAGGTACATTGAGGGTTAAGTGACATAGACATGAAGTTGATTTTACATTCTAGTAAAGCCACTAGCACGCATAGTGTTTCGGGCAATACATTCATCTAATTTCTCTGTTCAAGTAATTGGCAAGAGAAGAGTGGATAAGGTGAAAATGTTGTATTACAGCACCCACTGGCACCACTTTGAGGGCCATCACCTGAAAAATATTTATTTTCCCTTCCGTTTGATGTTTCTGGAATTTAATGACAGGCCTTCATACATTATTTAACTTTATTAAATAAAACCGTAGGAGTTGAATTCATTGTGAGGTTGGTCGGGATATCAGCTTGTCATCGTGCCTGCACAAAGAGATAAAATATATTATTAACACTTAATATGAATTATATTATTGATTATCGGTTACAAGCTTCCCTTATTATTTATAAATTGAAAATGTAATTAAATATACGGAAGAGTGACCGGGTGAAGCGAAGATAATCCGAAATACTCTCAGGAAATACGTCATATAACAACTATTTATGATATGTTATTAATTTATATATAACTTACCATCTGATACCTTCATTAGGCTTAATGTGCTATTACTTAAATAGTCCTGTAGGTCGTCTTAAGCAGCCTGTCTTCCTGCAGGGAAAGACATAGAATACCAATTGAATTAGGGTAATTACCTTTTTAAATTTAATAATTCATATTTAGCAATTTATTTGTGTGACTGAATGACCCTTTAGAAGTATATTATGTTGCATTATTGTCAACAACCCAAAAAAATCAGTGATTGCTACTTACGTAATCCACTCAGATGCTGAGACTTTTACTGAAGAGATGATAATTGGTCCTTAGAGAAGTATGTGTAGATTGACGTCCTGGAGTGATGTATGTAGGTTGACGTCAATGGTAAATATATTTTCCTCTCTTGTAACGTAGAGGGGTGTTCAATGGGACGTCTGGTAGAGCACTCGTAAATTTAATACACACTATTGTATGGCAAAGAGGAGAAATATGGACGAGTGGCAGGGTTGAGGTCCTGGGCCGCACTGACGAATATAAATATATATAATCCTCTTAACGAAGAATTATACATTTATATTCTTAAAACGAAGAGAAATGTGACGAGTGCTCGACAGTACGCCGGCTTCCGCACTCACAAATATAAAATATAATTTCCTCTTCTGTAGCAAAGAGGAGGAGAAATGTGGACGGGTTGACGTCCTGGGCCGCACTGCACTAATATAAATATTTATATATCTCATGTTGCAAGAGGTGAAATTAGCAGGAGTACTCGCTCAGACGCCGCACTGCTCGGTGTTATTATGAGCAACTTTCATTTCTTAGACTCTCGAGAGTACTAAGAAATGAAAGTATATACAAATCGGGCTTCTATCCAATAATTCTTACTGAAACAGACTCGCGTTGCTCCCACGCTGGCCCACTGGTCACTGAATCCTTCTGGGTGGCAGGGATGCAGGTTCGGTACCCCGCTTCTTACCAAGGCTTCCATGCTGCCGCTGGACGATGACCAGGACTGCACACTACTCTCACTGGGTCGCACCGTGATGAAGGAGAAACTGCTGGCGAGCCTTCACTCGGCTCTTCAAGCACATAGGAGGACCACTCTGATTTCGAGCTGTTCTGCTCAGCAACCAGCAGATCTACCACTCCAAAACTCCCGCAGGACGCTTCGCGATGTCTCTTCTCTTGCTCTCCAAGATTACCACCAAAGACATTACAACTTCGGGTTAATCCTTGTCTTGCTGCGGCTACAAACGGCATGACCTTACCCGGGCGACTCGTGAGAATGCAATACGACACTTCCTCTGGTTCCCGCGCCCCGCCTCAGGTGGCTCGGTCACGTCACGTGATCTCAGGTCGCTCCCTTATTGGTTACGCCCACCAGCGCCCAACAAATCATCGCCTTCACATCCTGGAATTTCGATGTCGTCGTCTCGCGCGGGAAAAATCCTCTCCTGAGGCCTGGCTGATCCACCAACTTTGTGTTGAACGCAAGGCTCTGCTTCCTCGCCATCGAAGTTTGCAAAGGAATAAGTTTTTAATTTAGGCTTTTTGCCCTCTCTAAGTATATTAAAACAAAACTAGCTTCTTTCTAGTCTATGTAGAGAGGGCGTATGACTCTTACCAAATGAGAAGAGGCATGACAGACGAGGGTCAGGATAACACTAGAAAATTGGAACTTACCTTAAAATTTGGTAGACTTCTGTTCTTCGTAGAGCTACAACTCTTACCTGCAATAGCATACAAATGAATTAGTCACATTTTTATACATTTTAATCCTCATATACATTTTAATCTCCATACACAACTTAAGAACATAAGCATTAAAGACACTGCAGAAGACGTATTGGCCGATATGAGAAAGCTTCTATTTATATCTACTCAGATTGATTCATACATATGTCTAACCTACGCATGAAACAATCCAGTAGTTTCATATCTATATGTTACCCGGTAATCTATTCTATAAATCAACAATCCTGTTTCCAAGCATGTATTTATCCAGGTCTTTCCTAATTCTAATCAAATTTATATCCACTAAAGACTAAACCACACAGCAGAAGATGAGGAGACAACGACGTTTCGGTCCGTCCTGGACCAATCGACTTGATAATGGTCGAGGACGGACCGAAACGTCGTCGTCTTCTCATCTCCTGATGTGTTGTTTGAACATCATATCTTCAGCCACGTTATTGTGACTCATCATTTGTTTATATCCACTGCTTCATATTCTATTGTTTGTTGATATATTCAATACCTCTCAACCCCTTGCGCCCGGGTCTCTCTACCCCTTCCCTTCCCCCTCTTCCCAATCTCCCCCTTTCTCATCTCTCTATTTTCCTATCCCCCCTCACATCCCCACTCCTCCCCTCTCCACTTTTCTCCCCAAACATCCCCACTCCTCTTCTCTTCTCTCCTCTCTCTTATCATCTTCTCTCCCTTTATCACACCGTCTCCCCTCCCTTATCACCAGTTCTTCCCTTCCCTCTCCACCTTTCTCCCCATCTCTCTCCTTCCCTCACTTCCATCATCCTCCTCCCTCATCTCCTTCTCCCTCTCTCCCCCTTTCACAAAAATTATTCGATTGCCTCACCAGGATGTAACAGACTAGGTTGTTGTAGAGATTATTCACTACAGTTCTGGCATAAATCATGAGACCACATGGAAGGTTCCAGAAAGCGGAGTAAGAGAGTAGTCTACCTCACATGGGAAGTGAGACGGTCCTCCCTCGGGGATTAAGACAGTAGTGTATAGACAGGGTCGTCAGCTCTCCTTGGTTTTAAAGTATTACTTTGAGTCATTCAGGTATTAAAGTAACTGTAATTAATAACTCCCTGTTGTCAAGCATGTTGATTAATTTAACGTCAGTTATGAGTGTAGAATCAAATCCCCTTCTTAATCCGAGAGCAGATGACCCTGTTACACGTGGCAACACAGGGAGGACAGGGGCCAGATTCACGAAAGCACTTACGCAAACACTTACGAACCTGTACATCTTTTCTCAATCTTTGGCGGCTTTGTTTTCAATTATTAAACAGTTAATGAGCTCCGAAGCACCATAAGGCTGTTTATAACAATACCAATAGTTGAATGGGAAGTTTTCATGCTTGTAAACTGTTTAATAAATGAAAGCCGTCAAAGATTGAGGAAAGATGGATATGTTCGTAAGTGCTTCCTTAAGTGCTTTCGTGAATCTGGCCATAGGTCATCATGTGGCTGGCTGCACCCTCCACCTTCCTTCTCCCTCATGTTACTTCAGTAATTGATAGAAATTCAGGCCTTTATTTAATATTGTATTCAGTAATACGGAGATTATGTGTTAATAACCAGCCGGGTTAAATATGAATGTAGAGGGTGAGATCTGGGTCGTATACCGTCAGAGACAGTGACGTCACGTAGCTTTGAGGGGTACTACTTGGCCGGCGACGTACCTGACCAACCAGGGGTCAAGGTTAGGCGCCGTCGTGACCACAATCTTCCATATTTACTAATTCATATTGTACAAATTAAAGTCCACTAGAGAATATTGTAATTGATATAGCTTTTGCCAAGATGACTAATGTAATTACCACCAGTTAAATGATAATTCAGCCATCTGGGGTTTGCCATTAATTTGGCAATTAGTGGCAATTCAATGCCAGTAATTGCCTGTTCAAGTCTGTTCAATTCACCCTGCTTTGTAATTGATAACTAGGTGGAGGAATAGTAGGGCAGCTCTCTCGGCTTGAGTGAGTAGGAGAAACAGTCAGTGTAGGCTGGACATCAAGTGGGGGAACACAGACCTCTCCCCAAAGGCTAGGCGGAACAAATGGGACAGGAATCATTGCTGTAAACAATCGATGGCTAGAAAGGCGGGATCCAAGAGTCAATGCTCGATCCTGCAAGCACAATAGGTGAGTACATATAGGTGAGTACACACACACACACACACACGCAAAATTAATGAGAAGAGTTGTGACAGACGAGGATTGTAGGATCCTCCAAGAGGACTTAAACAAGCTGCAGAGATGGTCAGGGAAATGGCTACTGGAGTTTAACACCAGTAAATGTAAAGTTATGGAAATGGGATCAGGTGACAGGAGACCAAAGGGACAGTACACAATGAAGGGGAACAGCCTACCTGTAACGATTCGAGAAAGAGACCTGGGAGTGGATGTGACACCTAATCTAACTCCTGAGGCACATATAAATAGGATAACGACAGCAGCGTACTCTACACTGGCGAAAATTAGAACTTCATTCAGAAACCTAAATGAGGAAGCTTTTAGGGCACTTTACACTGCCTACGTGAGACCCGTCTTAGAGTATGCCGCGCCATCATGGAGCCCCCACCTGAAGAAACACATAAAGAAACTGGAGAAGGTTCAGAGGTTTGCGACGAGGCTTGTCCCAGAGTTACGAGGGATGGGATATGAAGAGCGGCTGAAGGAACTGAACCTAACGACACTAGAGAAAAGAAGGGAGAGAGGAGATATGATAGGGACATATAAAATACTCAGGGGAATTGATAAAGTGGAAATAGATGAAATGTTCACACGTAATAATAACAGAACGAGGGGACATGGGTGGAAACTGGAAACTCAGATGAGTCACAGAGATGTTAGGAAGTTTTCTTTTAGCGTGAGAGTAGTAGAAAAATGGAATGCACTTGGGGAACAGGTTGTGGAAGCAAATACTATTCATACTTTTAAAACTAGGTATGATAGGGAAATGGGACAGGAGTCATTGCTGTAAACAACCGATAGCTAGAAAGGCGGGATCCAAGAGTCAATGCTCGATCCTGCAAGCACATATAGGTGAGTACATATAGGTGAGTACACACACACAGGGGAACTACCCAATCAATTCTCAAGGGAATTGATAGGGTAGATAAAGACAGTCTATTTAACACAAGGGGCACACGCAATAGGGGACACAGGTGGAAACTGAGTGCCCAAATGACCCACAGAGATATTAGAATGAACTTTTTTTAGTGTCAGAGTGGTTGACAATTGGAATGCATTAGGAAGTGATGTGGTGGAGGCTGACTCCATACACAGTTTCAAGTATAGATATGATAGAGCCCAATAGGCTCAGGAACCTGTATACCTGTTGACTGACGGTTGAGAGGCAGGACCAAAGAGCCAGAGCTCAATTCCCGCAAACACAATTAGGTGAGTATACACACACACACACACACACACACACACACACACACACACACACACACACCTACATCCCTCCCCACCACAAAACACACAACAGCCGGTGGTTCACAAAACTCCCGAATTTCGGGCGTTGAGAGAGCCACTAAGAGGATCACTAAGGCACACTGCCTCAAATAGCGTACGGGGGTCGTGGAAAAAACAAGGAAAAACAAATCCCTGATTTGTGTGAAGTTTAAAGTGTACAGCAGAATGATCAGTTTTAGCTATTTCTTAAAAGAAAGAGAAGCAGATGAACAATCTTTCTTACACACACGCACACACGAGCTACGAGAAAAGGCTAAGGAGCTAAGCCTCAAGTCCCTGGAAGACAGAATAATAAGGGGAGACATGATAACCACATACAAAATTCTCAGGGGAATTGACAGGGTGGACAAAGACAAACTATTTAGCACGGGTGGAACACGAACAAGGGGACACAGGTAGAAACTTAGTACCCAAATGAGCCACAGAGACATTAAAAAGAATTTTTTCCAGTGTCAGAGTAAACAGGTGGAATGCATTAGGCAGTGATGTGGTGGAGGCTGACTCCATACACAGTTTCGAGTGTAGATATGACAGAGCCCAGTAGGCTCAGGAATCTGTACACCAGTTGATTGAAAGCTGAGAGGCAGGGCCAAAGAGCCAGAGCTCAACCCCCACAAGCACAACTAAGTGAGTGCATCTGTAAAATATGGAAAGGTTATGAATTAGTCAGAAAACACAGACGTAAAGCAAGCGAGTTGGGATGGATTTCCTGGCTTAGGGATTAATCTGACAGTGGCACTTTTAAAGTTTGTGGAGAACAGTCCGGATTCGAGAGGAACACAAAGGGTTTGTGTACAGTGATGGATTGCGCTCACTGGTGGAAATACCAATACCAGTTTGTTTATTTTGTTAATGCCAGGTGTAAGTGGCATATGTATGCCTTCTTAGAATCATGATTTAAAGTGTTTCCTGAGAGGTCCATGATGTAAGATGTTTCCTGAGAGGTCCATGATGTAAGGTGTTTCCTGAGAGGTCCATGATGTAAGATGTTTCCTGAGAGGTCCATGATGTAAGATGTTTCCTGAGAGGTCCATGATGTAAGATGTTCCCTGAGAGGTCCATGATGTAAGATGTTTCCTGAGAGGTCCATGATGTAAGATGTTCCCTGAGAGGTCCTTGATGTAAGATATTTCCTGAGAGGTCCATGATGTAAGATATTTCCTGAGAGGTCCATAATGCAAGATATTTCCTGAGAGGTCCACAATGCAAGATATATATTGCAGTCTTGAATATAGAGGTTTTCTCTGTCTTGGGTTCGTTGATACACTCGGTGCTATTGGGAGGTTGTTACTGGGGGCCAAACGGGGCTCTCCCTCTGCTGGTGATCAGCAAGTGGAGATTGTTGTCCAGTGTTATGTTTGTGTTATCACTATATGGCCCCCGTCTGACGCAAGTCGGGGAGTCGAGACCCAGATGGGTTATATTTCTATTTCTTATCAAGTTGTTTATGGCTTCTCCTGTCTCGTTCTTTCTCCCATGACGAACGGCTCTTGTGTTTTTGCATTCAGATCTTCCTGGAAATACCTCCTCCCCTTCCACAGCTGCCTTGAGAGATGGGTCTCCTTTCCTTCAGTTCTTTCCCCAGTCCCTCTCCCCCGGCTTCCTCTCCCGTCTGTTACTTTCCTCCCCATGGCCTATTCCCCATTCCCCACTCTCCCCACTTTCTTACCCATCCTCTTCCATGATTCTCCGCTCCTTTAAGACAATACCGGAGATTGTGACGGGTGTTAGTCTGTGTTTACAGCCCGCCACCGTCGCCTGGTAGTGGGGGACGCAGGAGAGAAGCACTTTTTACTCGACTGACGAAATCCGTTAATGAAACTGGACCCCCTTCACCCACTCTCTTAGTTATACTGCTAATAGCCCCGTTTCGCTCGTTTCTAGTTACACTGCTAGAGGCTGCCTGTTTCACCCCCTCCTAGTTATGATGTTAGGGGCAATTTTTCCCGCTTCACGTTACTATGATAAAAATGACACGAACCATTTCGTGCTACCACACCAACGCACATATACACACGCACGTACATACATTCACGCACGCTAGCACACGCATGGACACACATTCACGCACGCCAACATACGCACGTACACACATCTTTCATAGTGTACACCAAATACACATTTCGTGTACACACGTACACGAAAACAAATATTATAAAGTTTGCTTTTGCAAACAGAGTGGAGGACGGTTGAAACAAGTGAGAAGGTGGTGGTGGTGGTGGAGGCCAAGACATTCAGTAGTTTCATATCGCCACAAGACCAAAGAGTATTGGGAAGATGGGACACCACGAGCGTAGCTCTCATCCTGTAACTATCTTAACCTTGCGTTGATTTCGGGGCTCAACGCCCCCGCGGCCCGGTCCCTGACCAGGTATTAAGTACACTTAGGTAATTACATTCACACCCGCACGTATATACCATTATTCGGAGATAAAGAGGTGAAGCAATATAGCAACCGAAGGTTATTAAAACAAAGGGAAAGCAAAAACAAGAATCAGTAGAAAGTGGAAAAAACGCAGAGAAAAGAGCCCAGATGAGAGACGAAAGAGATGCCATAGGGCCTAGAAAAAACGCCTAAACATGAAGCAAGAATCATGAAAACTATGAAAATGACACAGCAGTCAAGGCCAAGGAGAAATCGAAGCTATTCCATTGCCACAATAAAGGAAAAATAAGAAAGCGACGGCATTGCATCAACGATTAAAAAAAATCGTCACCGAACAAGAGCTCTGAAAATGACAACAAAGTTAATCAATAACTTAAAACTGTTGAAGAACAGGCAAATATCACTGTACTTTAATAAGAAACTTCTCTTGAACAGACGTGCACAGTATGTAAAGTTCATCACAACAAATCCTTTTTAAAGAGCAACCAGTGCTCTTTACTCCCTACTACATCAACAAGTGCTTAGTACCCTGATATTAGTGCTCACATCTCGTAATTTCTACCGATATACTGCCTGGTAAATTTATATATATATATATATATATATATATATATATATATATATATATATATATATATATATATATATATATATATATATGCGAACAAGCCTGAATGGTCCCCAGGACTATATGCCCCAGGACTATATATATATATATATATATATATATATATAATATATATATATATATATATATATATAAATATATAAGTATATATATATATATAATAGGGGTACCACCTCTGGTGCCAATGTGGGGACCCATAGCCTCGGAGAAGAAAATAAAAAGTATTCAGAGGAGACCTTGTGGTTTCTCACTGAACACCAATATTATCTTCTCCTACCACCCCCATTCTTTTGTATGTACACATATATTTACTTTATTTGAACTTTGTTACAAAAAAGGAGTTACATATGGGTTACAAAGATGGTTGTCATAGGTTGTCGAGTTCCTCCAGCTCCTCAGATGGCGGGCAGGAACCCTGGATGCAGTGCGCATTTCCCCTCTGTATCGCCACACTGAGGCGCTGGAAAAGAAAGCTTGCAGCTCTCGGGTCCCTTGTTGTTTCAATGAGCCTAGAACCCAGTTCCTTCAAAAAACTGGTAGCACTTTTACCCCAGGCGCCGAACGTCTCAGAAGCAATGGGGACAAAATTGTAGTGGTGATCCAGTTCTCTATACTTACGGGATTTGGCTGCTTCCCTGTGGGTGGCAGCGCCACCTGGTTGTGCAACACTGAGGTTAATGTAGGTGTTAGCCAGGGTTGATACGCACGTGTAGTCCCATACCAACTGCTTGCCGTTCTTCCAGGGGTTCACTGTGATACCATCCGGGCGACCAATAAGAGCATCAGAGTTACGGGGCGTTAGGTAACGGGGCTCTCTTTCAGCTGGGCATCCAGCTGTGGTGAGGCTCCTCTTGATATATATATATATATATATATATATATATATTATATATATATATATATATATATATATATAATATATATATATATATATATATATCATTAAATATGACCGAAAAAGTAAGATTAATAATTCTAACACGAATTTTCTCAATCTTTCGTACATTACGCTTCACTGTTGGAGGTAAATCAAAAATCACTTCTCCAAAATTCATTTTTATTTCTAGTCTGACGCGACACGGGCGCGTTTCGTAAAACTTATTACATTTTCAAAGACTTCACAAATACACAACTGATTAGAACTTACGTATCTCTGCTATTATATCTACATTTGAGTGAGGTGGGAGGGATGATGTGGCATATAGTGATGTGGCATTAACACAAGACAGAACATGAGGGGATATTAATAGGGTATTAAAAGTATCAACACAAGACAGAACAGAAACAATGGGTATTGAATAGAAGTGTTTGTAGAAAGCCTATTGGTCCATATTTCTTGATGCTTCTATATTGGAGTGGAGTCTTGAGGTGGGTAGAATATAGTTGTGCAATAATTGGCTGTTGATTGCTGGTGTTGACTTCTTGATGTGTAGTGCCTCGCAAACGTCAAGCCGCCTGCTATCGCTGTATCTATCAATGATTTCTGTGTTGTTTACTAGGATTTCTCTGGCGATGGTTTGGTTATGGGAAGAGATTATATGTTCCTTAATGGAGCCCTGTTGCTTATGCATCGTTAAACGCCTAGAAAGAGATGTTGTTGTTTTGCCTATATACTGGGTTTTTTGGAGCTTAACAGTCCCCAAGTGGGCATTTGAAGGCACAGACGACGTTAGTCTTTTAAAGCGTTCTGTTTTGTGTCTGGAGAGTTTCTCATGAGTAGGCTGGCCGTTTTTCTGGTTTTATAGTAAATCGTCAGTTGTATCCTCTGATTTTTGTCTGTAGGGATAACGTTCCTATTAACAATATCTTTCAGGACCCTTTCCTCCGTTTTATGAGCTGTGGAAAAGAAGTTCCTGTAAAATAGTCTAATAGGGGGTATAGGTGTTGTGTTAGTTGTCTCTTCAGAGGTTGCATGGCTTTTCACTTTCCTTCTTATGATGTCTTCGATGAAACCATTGGAGAAGCCGTTATTGACTAGAACCTGCCTTACCCTACAGAGTTCTTCGTCGACTTGCTTCCATTCTGAGCTGTGGCTGAGAGCACGGTCGACGTATGCGTTAACAACACTCCTCTTGTACCTGTCAGGGCAGTCGCTGTTGGCATTTAGGCACATTCCTATGTTTGTTTCCTTAGTGTAGACTGCAGTGTGGAAACCTCCGCCCTTTTCCATGACTGTTACATCTAGAAAAGGCAGCTTCCCATCCTTTTCCGTCTCGTAAGTGAAACGCAGCACGGAACTCTGCTCAAATGCCTCCTTCAGCTCCTGCAGATGTCTGACATCAGGTACCTGTGTAAAAATGTCGTCAACATACCTGCAGTATATGGCCGGTTTCAAGTTCATGTCGACTAAGACTTTTTGCTCGATGGTACCCATGTAGAAGTTTGCAAACAGGACACCTAGGGGAGAACCCATGGCGACCCCATCTACTTGCTTATACAGGTGCCCATCCGGGCTCAAGAAGGGTGCCTCTTTAGTACAAGCTTGGAGTAGTTTCCTCAGAATACTTTCTGGCATGTCAAGAGGAGTACAGGCTGGATCACGATACACTCTGTCGGCTATCATTCCGATTGTCTCGTCCACAGGTACGTTGGTAAACAGCGATTCTACGTCCAACGAGGCTCTTATCCCTGTGGCCCGTGTGCCCCGCAGTAAGTCCACAAATTCCTTTGGAGACTTCAGGCTGAAGGCGCAAGGAACATAAGGAGTCAGCAGGCCGTTGAGTCGCTTCGCCAGTCTGTACGTGGGTGTGGGTATCTGGCTAATGATTGGCCGAAGTGGGTTTCCAGGCTTGTGCGTCTTGACATTTCCATACGCATATCCAGGTTTATATTCCCCAATGATCTTTGGCAGGTGGAGTCCGGATTTCTTGGCGTTCACAGTTTCGATCAGTTTGTTGACCTTTGCTTTTAATTCGGCTGTAGTGTCCTTCGTTACCCTTTGGAACTTAGTTTGGTCAGAGAGTATGATGTTCATTTTCGCCAGATATTCGTCTTTTTTAAGAATGACATATATTGGCGACTTGTCACCTCTCCTGACAACTATCTCCTTGTTCTCACGAAGGCTTTTAGCTGCCGCTTTAAGCTCGGGGGACAGTATGGTGCTTCTGTAGTTGCCTCGATTCTTTCCTCCTGCAATAAGTTCTGCTTGTAAGGTATCTTTGGTAGTGACCTTCTTTTGTGTCTCGAGGTCGAATATGTCGTCCAACAGAATTTCCAACTCTACTTTACGTGACTTGGTCCTCACTGAGGACCAAGTCACTCTCCTAAACCTGGGCATAAACTGTCATGTTATGTCCAGACCGAGTGAAATGGCCCGGAAAGTAGAGTTGGAAATTCTGTTGGACGACATATTCGACCTCGAGACACAAAAGAAGGTCACTACCAAAGATACCTTACAAGCAGAACTTATTGCAGAAGGAGGAAAGAATCGAGGCAACTACAGAAGCACCATACTGTCCCCCGAGCTTAAAGCGGCAGCTAAAAGCCTTCGTGAGAACAAGGAGATAGTTGTCAGGAGAGGTGACAAGTCGCCAATATATGTCATTCTTAAAAAAGACGAATATCTGGCGAAAATGAACATCATACTCTCTGACCAAACTAAGTTCCAAAGGGTAACGAAGGACACTACAGCCGAATTAAAAGCAAAGGTCAACAAACTGATCGAAACTGTGAACGCCAAGAAATCCGGACTCCACCTGCCAAAGATCATTGGGGAATATAAACCTGGATATGCGTATGGAAATGTCAAGACGCACAAGCCTGGAAACCCACTTCGGCCAATCATTAGCCAGATACCCACACCCACGTACAGACTTGCGAAGCGACTCAACGGCCTGCTGACTCCTTATGTTCCTTGCACCTTCAGCCTGAAGTCTCCAAAGGAATTTGTGGACTTACTGCGGGGCACACGGGCCACAGGGATAAGAGCCTCGTTGGACGTAGAATCGCTGTTTACCAACGTACCTGTGGACGAGACAATCGGAATGATAGCCGACAGAGTGTATCGTGATCCAGCCTGTACTCCTCTTGACATGCCAGAAAGTATTCTGAGGAAACTACTCCAAGCTTGTACTAAAGAGGCACCCTTCTTGAGCCCGGATGGGCACATGTATAAGCAAGTAGATGGGGTCGCCATGGGTTCTCCCCTAGGTGTCCTGTTTGCAAACTTCTACATGGGTACCATCGAGCAAAAAGTCTTAGTCGACATGAACTTGAAACCGGCCATATACTGCAGGTATGTTGACGACATTTTTACACAGGTACCTGATGTCAGACATCTGCAGGAGCTGAAGGAGGCATTTGAGCAGAGTTCCGTGCTGCGTTTCACTTACGAGACGGAAAAGGATGGGAAGCTGCCTTTTCTAGATGTAACAGTCATGGAAAAGGGCGGAGGTTTCCACACTGCAGTCTACACTAAGGAAACAAACATAGGAATGTGCCTAAATGCCAACAGCGACTGCCCTGACAGGTACAAGAGGAGTGTTGTTAACGCATACGTCGACCGTGCTCTCAGCCACAGCTCAGAATGGAAGCAAGTCGACGAAGAACTCTGTAGGGTAAGGCAGGTTCTAGTCAATAACGGCTTCTCCAATGGTTTCATCGAAGACATCATAAGAAGGAAAGTGAAAAGCCATGCAACCTCTGAAGAGACAACTAACACAACACCTATACCCCCTATTAGACTATTTTACAGGAACTTCTTTTCCACAGCTCATAAAACGGAGGAAAGGGTCCTGAAAGATATTGTTAATAGGAACGTTATCCCTACAGACAAAAATCAGAGGATACAACTGACGATTTACTATAAAACCAGAAAAACGGCCAGCCTACTCATGAGAAACTCTCCAGACACAAAACAGAACGCTTTAAAAGAGACTAACGTCGTCTATGCCTTCAAATGCCCACTTGGGGACTGTAAGCTCCAAAAAACCCAGTAAATAGGCAAAACAACAACATCTCTTTCTAGGCGTTTAACGATGCATAAGCAACAGGGCTCCATTAAGGAACATATAATCTCTTCCCATAACCAAACCATCGCCAGAGAAATCCTAGTAAACAACACAGAATCATCGATAGATACAGCGATAGCAGGCGGCTTGACGTTTGCGAGGCACTACACATCAAGAAGTCAACACCAGCAATCAACAGCCAATTATTGCACAACTATATTCTACCCACCTCAAGACTCCACTCCAATATAGAAGCATCAAGAAATATGGACCAATAGGCTTTCTACAAACACTTCTATTCAATACCCATTGTTTCTGTTCTGTCTTGTGTTGATACTTTTAATACCCTATTAATATCCCCTCATGTTCTGTCTTGTGTTAATGCCACATCACTATATGCCACATCATCCCTCCCACCTCACTCAAATGTAGATATAATAGCAGAGATACGTAAGTTCTAATCAGTTGTGTATTTGTGAAGTCTTTGAAAATGTAATAAGTTTTACGAAACGCGCCCGTGTCGCGTCAGACTAGAAATAAAAATGAATTTTGGAGAAGTGATTTTTGATTTACCTCCAACAGTGAAGCGTAATGTACGAAAGATTGAGAAAATTCGTGTTAGAATTATTAATCTTACTTTTTCGGTCATATTTAATAATATATGTCTACAGGAAAGACTGCTACCAAAATATACTAATATACTAATATATATTATATATATATATATATATATATTATATATATATATATATATATATATATATATATATATATAAACAATGAACCAGACAGCAACGCTGGATGTTGTATCTGACAAACATTATGGAATGATTTACTTGTCAATAAACATCAGTAATGAATCAATGGCTGTATTCACTTTGACTAATTAAATGCCATGCGAATACATTATCTTCAAAGTGTTGTAAACACTCATTATCTGACCTCCCCCCACAACCCTCTCATCTGAAAGTGAAGAGACGACGACGTTTCGGTCCATTCTGAGCGATAATGGTCCAAAACGGACCTAAACGTCATTGATTCTTCATTTTGAGATGTGTGGGATGAATATCAACTCTTCAGCTACGGTATTGCGACTCATCTTCTGCCTACTCATTATATCCTGTTTTTTCCATCATGCTTTTGTGAGCATGTAAAAAAAAACATAAGAGATGGAACACTCACCAAGTTTGAGGAGAGGAGGGGGCGGTGGACATTGTGGTGGGGGTGGAGGGGGCGTTGGAGATTGAGTTGGGGGAGGAAGGGGGTTACAGGAACATAAATGAGCTGAAGGAATGGAAGGAAATCCTCGTACCCTGTTTCGATGGCCAGCAAGTAGAAGTTATGGAAGCCACCTCCATCCTCAACTTTAAAACCGCATTTTACAAATAATTTGAAAGCCAGAATACTCAGTCTATAACGCAACAGGTATAACTAAGGAGGCGGAGCCAAGAGCTAGACCTCACTCCCCGGTAGACAGTGATAGGTAAGTACACGTTGGGTGGGTGGACGCCACCAGGGGGGAAGGGGGGGGTGTGGAGGACACATGGGGGGGCGGAGGACACGTGGAAGCCAGAAGACACGTGTTGGTCAGAGGACACGTGTTGGGGGGAACACGTGGTGGGGGCAGAGAACACGTGGGGGGGGGGAAGAAGCAAAGAGAAAACTTATAAACAAGGAGAGAATAATAACAAAGAAAAAAATACAAAATGGATTATTAAACAAGAACGATAAACACAACGCAAGAGTGGTAAAGAAAGCACAAGAAGGATAACTAAAGCAGAAGAAGGATAACTATAGCACAAGAAGGATAACTAAAGCAGAAGAAGGATAACTAAAGCAGAAGAAGGATAACTAAAGCACAAGTAGGATAATTAAAGCAGAAGAAGGATAACTAAAGCACAAGAAGGATAATTAAAGCAGAAGAAGGATAACTAAAGCACAAGAAGGATAACTAAAGCACAAGAAGGATAACTAAAGCAGAAGAAGGATAACTAAAGCACAAGAAGGATAATTAAAGCACAAGAAGGATAACTAAAGCACAAGAAGGATAACTAAAGCACAAGAAGGATAACTAAAGCACAAGAAGGATAACTAAAGCACAAGAAGGATAACTAAAGCACAAGAAGGATAACTAAAGCACAAGAAGGATAACTAAAGCACAAGAAGGATAAATAAAGCACAAGAAGGATAAATAAAGCACAAGAAGGATAACTAAAGCAAAATAAGGATAAATAAATCACAAGACAGAACAATAAACCATAGATTATTAAAACACAAGAAGGAATAATGCAACACGGAATAAGAAAGGAGAGGAAAGCAACTACTCAGTAAACGGTGTAAATGCGGCAGGTGTTGCAGAGCAAGACCTCAATCCTTGCAACAGTTGCCTCTAGAGGGCAGGAACCTCTTCCGCCCACTCCTCTGTTGCAGTACAATATGCATAGGTCTGTAATTCTCAGGACTGCATAGCTATGAATATAGAACAGGTCGAAGTTAATGAATATTCGGGCAAGTTATTTAGAAAAAGGAGACTGTTGATAGCTAAGTTCAGAGTCAACTTGATTTAATAATGGAGGCTAAGATGATCTATAACCATTAGGACTCAGTGTCCAGATTCATGTGTATAAACATGTGAGTGTGTATACATAGGTGAGTGTGTATAAACAGGTGAGTGTGTATACATAGGTGAGTGTGTATACATAGGTGAGTGTGTATACACAGGTGAGTGTGTATACATAGGTGAGTGTGTATACATAGGTGAGTGTGTATAAACAGGTGAGTGTGTATACATAGGTGAGTGTGTATACATAGGTGAGTGTGTATACACAGGTGAGTGTGTATACATAGGTGAGTGTGTATACATAGGTGAGTGTGTATAAACAGGTGAGTGTGTATACATAGTCCTGATGGCGTGGGACCCCAGGAAGCTCATTAACTGTTTAATTATTGTAAACAAAGCCGCCAAAGATTGAGAAAATATGTACAGGTTCGTAAGTACTTGCGTAACTGCTTCGTGAATCTGGCCCTTGGGCATCAACACCAACACTTGCGAGTCGCTTGCGGAGGACCGTCCAACTTGGAAAAGCAAAGTCACCACAGGGGCTCCGTGTGGCAGAAAATAATGAGATTGCAAAGTCCCTCAAGAGATGCGCCGCGCGCAAAGCTAGAGCAACCCAACCTCTGCAGCAGCACCCACCCACCTGTGTCCCGCGTGTGGGCGAGCCATCCAATTCAATTTCTTTCTTTATTATGCACCCTATACCCATCCCGTGGGCGGTGAGCATCCGGACCCAGATCGGTCTCATCATCATCTGACACACAGCCACCGGATATATTAAAGTCATGGCCATCTTCGCATCCGAAGGCCGAACATCAAATAATGTCAAGCTTCCTAATTTGTATTCACTCTTCCCCGTGGCTAATAAAAGCAATTTTTCAACTTCGCAAGTGAAGGACGTAAGAAATACAGAGAATATTCGTGGTATATGAACGTATTTTACATTTCTTTTTCTCTCCTATCATCCACCCCTGCCTCTCTCCCACCTCCGCTTCATCATCCACCTCTTCGTCCCTCCTAATCATCAATCCCTCCCCCCTTCCTACCCCCCTACCCCCCCCCCCCCCCCTTCATATGTATCATGAGCACACGTTCCGTCCAGAGGCAGCAACTACCTAGTGTTCCAGAGTTCTATTACCCAACTCCCTCCCTTCTCCAACACCATATATACAATTTAGTATTTCCGGGCAGGTTGGTGGTGAGTGGGACGGGTTGATGGCGCGGCGGACGGGCGGATCGGGCAGTTGACAGACAACAAGAGACGGTCTGAGGCGTGCCAAACATCTACCAGGCGAAATAGACAGATGAGTACCGCAACAGAGGACCGGAAAGCGAAGAAAGACAGGTTGCTGAACATCATATAATTTTTTGTCTTTGTTAATATGAGTTGTTGATAGTGAGAGAGCAACACGCGATGCTCACATCCTTTTCATTACATTGCTCTATTTCCTCTCCCTCTCAGTGATATATTTCTCTCCTTCCAATGAGGTATATGATGTATGAGGCGTGAGCGCCTCTTCCCTCCCACTATTTCTCAAGCCGCAATGCTCTCTGTATATAAAAATATCCTTTTCTAGATTTCTTGTATACTTCAGACTTTCCCGTATAAAGCTTCTCCCAACAAGTCTAATACTAAGGTAATGGTGACATACACAATATTTTATTATTATATTCACCATTTCCTTTTCCGCTTATTCTCGTCTCGAGTTGAAATTGCATTCCCCCTAATGTTGCATATCTTTTAGCCATATTTAATTCGTCTCGTTTTCATGGTACACGTCGTGGCAGTAAATATGTTTTAAGATATCAAGCTGCAAATGCTTTATTTTATCAAGCCGTGTTGTGTAAGTTTGAATGGGACGGTTCTAATTTCAGTTTCAGTATATTGCTTCCTGATAGCGCTCATGTTTATACATGGGAAATTATTATTTCTTGATTTTAAACCACTACTGCCTGGCATTTTTAATTAAGAGATTTTGGTATTCTGTTGCGAATTTATGCTCTCAATGTTACTATTTGTGTTCGTCTAAGGCCCAGAATTTGTGAACTACAGAATTTGTGTTTGTGTAGGAGAATTTGTGTGTCCAAATATTATACTGAGGCATCCAAATGCCAGACTCAGACATTCAAGTGCCAGACTGAACCATCCAAGTGCCAGATTGAACCATCCAAGTGCCAGATTGAACCATCCAAGTGCCAGACTGAACCATCCAAGTGCCAGACTGAACCATCCAAGTGCCAGACTGAACCATCAAAGTGCCAGACTCGGGCATTCAAATACCAGAATCAGGAATCCAAGAATGCCTCCAGCTGCCTTATTTCAGGTCATAGAGCGAGTTCGAGGGCCGAGTATCTCTCGGTGACAGATCGGAGATTTGTGAGTTTTAATTTTGCGCAGGCTACCCCCCCCCCTCACACACACACACACACACACACACACACACACACACACACACACACACACACCTGCAGGATCGAGCAGAAGTGGCCGGTTGTCTACTGCAATTACTCCTATTTCCCTATCGTATCTACTTTTAATGTTTTGAATGGTGTTTGCTTCTACAACCTCTTCCTTTAGTTCATTCCATTTTCCCACCACTCTTACGTTAAAAGAAAACTTCACAACATCCCTATAACATCCCAACTGAGTTTCAAGTTTCCAGCCATTCTTCTTGTTCTATTGGTAATCAGTGTGAACTTTACTCTTTTTTCGACTGTGTTAATCTTCCCTAAGTATTTTATACGTCTCTATCATGTCTCCCCTCCTCTCTCTCTTCCTTTCTAGCGTCGTCAGATTTAGTTCCCTCAGCCTCTCTTCATACCTTATCCCTCACAATTCTGGAAGGAGTTTGGTTGCAAACTTCTGAATTTTTCAAGGTACCAAATGTGTGGGTTTTTTTAAGATGGGGTTCCACGATGGGGCGACATACTCTAAGACTGACCTCACATAGGCGGTATACAATGATCTAAAAGCCTCCTTATTCAAGTTTCTGAAGGATGTTCTGAATTTTGCCAGAGTAGAGTATGCGGCTGACGTTATTCTATTTATATGAGCCTCTGGAATTAGGTTTGGTGTTATGTCCACTCTCAGGTCTTTTTCTCTAGACGCTATAGGGAGGAAGTTTCCCTTCATCGTATATTGGCCTTTCGGTCTCCTGGCTCCTGTTCCAATTTCCATCACTTTGCCTTGTTAGTGTTGAACTCTAGCAGCCATTTCTCGGACCATCTCTGCAACCTGTTCAAGTCATCCTGGAGAATCTTACAATTCTCATCTGTCTCAATCTTCCTCATTAGTTTAGCATCATCTGCAAACATCGACATATAAGACTTAACTCCTGCAGTCAAGTCGTTTACATAAATGAGGAATAGAATGGGTCCCAGCACCAATCCTTGAGGCACCCCGCTTGTTACTCTACGCCAGTCCGACTCCTCGCCCCTCACTGTCACTTTCTGACACCTGTCTGTCAGGTAATTCTTTACCCATGTAAGGAATTATCCCACACATAGTGTGTGTGTGGTGTGTGTGGTGGTGTGTGTGTGTGTGTGTGTGTGTTGTGTGTGTGTGGTGTGTGTGTGT
>NC_091165.1:45733985-45757219 GCF_040958095.1 Procambarus clarkii | reverse complement strand
AAGTTCTTCATCGATTGCTTGAAATTTTTAAAACAACGTTGCATTTGAATAGGCGCCTCTTTTTATATACCTACTATATATATGTCCCCTTTGCGATAGGTAAAAACATGCGTTTATGAAAAACAGCACTATCTGTTACACATAATAGCAACATGCACGCTATACTAAATATGTCACAAATTACATTTCAATGTTTCCGATTGCATTGATAAATTTTATTTTCATATATTTCGATTTACTTTATTTTTTATTTTATTATTTTGTGTGACATTGTGTTGGAATTGAGCTGTGTTGTTTACCATACCATTCATTTCGTAAGTAAAAGGTATAGATTCCACACTTGTGACAGATAAAACTATGCTTTTCTTGAAAAACAGTGCCATCTGTTGCATGTAAGAGCAACACACATGATATATTAAATATGTTATAATTCCATTTCAATGTTTCTGATTGCATTGATAAAGTGAATTTTTCATAGATTTTGAGTTACGTTTCATTTTGATTTAATTATTTTTTGTGAATTGTGTTGGAATTGAGCTGTATTTTTTACCATACCGTTCATTTCATTAGTATAGTATATTTTTTTATTTTTTCATATTTTCATTTCATTTTTATCTGTTTTTCTTATATTTCAGTCATGGAACATCAGATCACTTGATGTTCCCAATTTTCTGATGGGAACATCAAACCATTTTGGAAGGCATCGGACGAGGGAGTGGGGGATGGTGGGGATGACGACGAGATCGAAGTGAGAGATGGTGGAGAGGACGAGGGGACAAGGGAAGAGGTAATGGTGGGGAAGGACAAGGGGACGGGGGAGTTTGGGATGATGGGGACCAGGGGAAGGGGGAGTGAAGAATGGTGGGGAGGACAAAGAGATAGGGGAGTGAAGAATGGTGGGGAGGACAAAGGGACAGGAGAGTGGGGCATGGTGGGAAGGAAGAGTGGATGGTGGAGGGGGGAATAGTGGGGAGGACGAAGGGACGGTGGAGTGGATAATGGTTAGGAGGCCAAGGAGACGGGTGATTGGGGGAATGGTGGGGAGGACTGGGGGACCAGGGAAGGGTGCTGTGGTTCAGCATCGCACATGCGTTTCTGAGCCACAGCAACGCGTGGCTGGGTACTGCAAGTGTATGTATATATATATATATATATATATATTTTATTAAATATGACCGAAAAAGTAAGATTAATAATTCTAACACGAATTTTCTCAATCTTTCGTACATTATGCTTCACTGTTGGAGGTAAATCAAAAATCACTTCTCCAAAATTCATTTTTATTTCTAGTCTGACGCGACACCGGGCGCGTTTCGTAAAACTTATTACATTTTCAAAGACTTCACAAATACACAACTGATTAGAACTTGCGTTTCCCTGATTTTATATCTACATTTGAGTGAGGTGGGAAGGGTGATGTGGCATTACATTTGAGTGAGGTGGGAAGGATGATGTGGCATTAGAGGATATTAATAGGGTATTAAAAGTATCAACACAAGACAGAACACGAAACAATGGATATTGAATAGAAGTGTTTGTAGAAAGCCTATTGGTCCATATTTCTTGATGCTTCTATATTGGAGCGGAGTCTTGAGGTGGGTAGAATATAGTTGTGCAATAATTGGCTGTTGATTGCTGGTGTTGACTTCTTGATGTGTAGTGCCTCGCAAACGTCAAGCCGCCTGCTATCGCTGTATCTATCGATGATTTCTGTGTTGTTTACTAGGATTTCTCTGGCGATGGTTTGGTTATGGGAAGAGATTATATGTTCCTTAATGGAGCCCTGTTGTTTATGCATCGTTAAACGCCTAGAAAGAGATGTTGTTGTCTTGCCTATATACTGGGTTTTTTGGAGCTTACAGTCCCCAAGTGGGCATTTGAAGGCATAGACGACGTTAGTCTCTTTTAAAGCGTTCTGTTTCGTGTCTGGAGAGTTTCTCATGAGTAGGCTGGCCGTTTTTTCTGGTTTTATAGTAAATCGTCAGTTGTATCCTCTGATTTTTGTCTGTAGGGATAACGTTTCTATTAACAATATCTTTCAGGACCCTTTCCTCTGTTTTATGAGCTGTGGAAAAGAAGTTCCTGTAAAATAGTCTAATAGGGGGTATAGGTGTTGTGTTAGTTGTCTCTTCGGAGGTTGCATGGCTTTTCACTTTCCTTCTTATGATGTCTTCGATGAAACCATTGGAGAAGCCATTATTGACTAGAACCTGCCTTACCCTACAGAGTTCTTCGTCGACTTGCTTCCATTCTGAGCTGTGGCTGAGAGCACGGTCGACGTATGCGTTAACAACACTCCTCTTGTACCTGTCAGGGCAGTCGCTGTTGGCATTTAGGCACATTCCTATGTTTGTTTCCTTTGTGTAGACTGCAGTGTGGAAACCTCCGCCCTTTTCCATGACTGTTACATCTAGAAAAGGCAGCTTCCCATCCTTTTCCGTCTCGTAAGTGAAACGCAGCACGGAACTCTGCTCAAATGCCTCCTTCAGCTCCTGCAGATGTCTGACATCAGGTACCTGTGTAAAAATGTCGTCAACATACCTGCAGTATATGGCCGGTTTCAAGTTCATGTCGACTAAGACTTTTTGCTCGATGGTACCCATGTAGAAGTTTGCAAACAGGACACCTAGGGGAGAACCCATAGCGACCCCATCTACTTGCTTATACATATGCCCATCCGGGCTCAAGAAGGGTGCCTCTTTAGTACAAGCTTGGAGTAGTTTCCTCAGAATACTTTCTGGCATGTCAAGAGGAGTACAGGCTGGATCGCGATACACTTTGTCGGCTATCATTCCGATTGTCTCGTCCACAGGTACGTTGGTAAACAGCGATTCTACGTCCAACGAGGCTCTTATCCCTGTGGCCCGTGCGCCCCGCAGTAAGTCCACAAATTCCTTTGGAGACTTCAGGCTGAAGGCGCAAGGAACATAAGGAGTCAGCAGGCCGTTGAGTCGCTTTGCCAATCTGTACGTGGGTGTGGGTATCTGGCTAATGATTGGCCGAAGTGGGTTTCCAGGCTTGTGCGTCTTGACATTTCCATACGCATATCCAGGTTTATATTCCCCAATGATCTTTGGCAGGTGGAGTCCGGATTTCTTGGCGTTCACAGTTCGATCAGTTTGTTGACCTTTGCTTTTAATTCGGCTGTAGTGTCCTTCGTTACCCTTTGGAACTTAGTTTGGTCAGAGAGTATGATGTTCATTTTCGCCAGATATTCGTCTTTTTTAAGAATGACATATATTGGCGACTTGTCACCTCTCCTGACAACTATCTCCTTGTTCTCACGAAGGCTTTTAGCTGCCGCTCTAAGCTCGGGGGACAGTATGGTGCTTCTGTAGTTGCCTCGATTCTTTCCTCCTTCTGCAATAAGTTCTGCTTGTAAGGTATCTTTGGTAGTGACCTTCTTTTGTGTCTCGAGGTCGAATATGTCGTCCAACAGAATTTCCAACTCCACTTTCCGGGCCATTTCACTCGGTCTGGACATAACATGACAGTTTATGCCCAGATTTAGGAGAGTGACTTGGTCCTCAGTGAGGTTAATTCCTGCAAGGTTCAGGAAGCCATCTCTTGGTCGTGGAATTGCCATAGGTCCTCCATATAATGTTGTTAGTTTCTTGATAATCCTTGTTTCAGTGCTGAGGTGATGTTGGTCTGTGAGGATGTCGAGGTGTTGTTCAATGCGGGTACGGATACTATGGTCGATGTTGCTATTTCTCCACTCGTTTGTAGCATGAAGTAGTTGCGTTTTTTAGTGAGGTGGGAAGGATGATGTGGCATTAGAGGATATTAATAGGGTATTAAAAGTATCAACACAAGACAGAACACGAAACAATGGATATTGAATAGAAGTGTTTGTAGAAAGCATATTGGTCCATATTTCTTGATGCTTCTATATTGGAGCGGAGTCTTGAGGTGGGTAGAATATAGTTGTGCAATAATTGGCTGTTGATTGCTGGTGTTGACTTCTTGATGTGTAGTGCCTCGCAAACGTCAAGCCGCCTGCTATCGCTGTATCTATCGATGATTTCTGTGTTGTTTACTAGGATTTCTCTGGCGATGGTTTGGTTATGGGAAGAGATTATATGTTCCTTAATGGAGCCCTGTTGTTTATGCATCGTGTTGATGTCTTGTGTTGATACTTTTAATACCCTATTAATATCCTCTAATGCCACATCATCCTTCCCACCTCACTCAAATGTAATGCCACATCACCCTTCCCACCTCACTCAAATGTAGATATAAAATCAGGGAAACGCAAGTTCTAATCAGTTGTGTATTTGTGAAGTCTTTGAAAATGTAATAAGTTTTACGAAACGCGCCCGTGTCGCGTCAGACTAGAAATAAAAATGAATTTTGGAGAAGTGATTTTTGATTTACCTCCAACAGTGAAGCATAATGTACGAAAGATTGAGAAAATTCGTGTTAGAATTATTAATCTTACTTTTTCGGTCATATTTAATAAAATATGTCTACAGGAAAGACTGCTACCAAAATATACTAATGTTAAAGTGCACGACCCAGCAGCAAGGAATCAAGCCTTCACGATAAAATATCGCCAGGATCTGATTCGTGATCAGATATACAAGGCAGAGAATGAAATCAAAGACAAAAAAACGCAACTACTTCATGCTACAAACGAGTGGAGAAATAGCAACTTCGACCATAGTATCCGTACCCGCATTGAACAACACCTCGACATCCTCACAGACCAACATCACCTCAGCACTGAAACAAGGATTATCAAGAAACTAACAACATTATATGGAGGACCTATGGCAATTCCACGACCAAGAGATGGCTTCCTGAACCTTGCAGGAATTAACCTCACTGAGGACCAAGTCACTCTCCTAAATCTGGGCATAAACTGTCATGTTATGTCCAGACCGAGTGAAATGGCCCGGAAAGTGGAGTTGGAAATTCTGTTGGACGACATATTCGACCTCGAGACACAAAAGAAGGTCACTACCAAAGATACCTTACAAGCAGAACTTATTGCAGAAGGAGGAAAGAATCGAGGCAACTACAGAAGCACCATACTGTTCCCCGAGCTTAGAGCGGCAGCTAAAAGCCTTCGTGAGAACAAGGAGATAGTTGTCAGGAGAGGTGACAAGTCGCCAATATATGTCATTCTTAAAAAAGACGAATATCTGGCGAAAATGAACATCATACTCTCTGACCAAACTAAGTTCCAAAGGGTAACGAAGGACACTACAGCCGAATTAAAAGCAAAGGTCAACAAACTGATCGAAACTGTGAACGCCAAGAAATCCGGACTCCACCTGCCAAAGATCATTGGGGAATATAAACCTGGATATGCGTATGGAAATGTCAAGACGCACAAGCCTGGAAACCCACTTCGGCCAATCATTAGCCAGATACCCACACCCACGTACAGATTGGCAAAGCGACTCAACGGCCTGCTGACTCCTTATGTTCCTTGCGCCTTCAGCCTGAAGTCTCCAAAGGAATTTGTGGACTTACTGCGGGGCGCACGGGCCACAGGGATAAGAGCCTCGTTGGACGTAGAATCGCTGTTTACCAACGTACCTGTGGACGAGACAATCGGAATGATAGCCGACAAAGTGTATCGCGATCCAGCCTGTACTCCTCTTGACATGCCAGAAAGTATTCTGAGGAAACTACTCCAAGCTTGTACTAAAGAGGCACCCTTCTTGAGCCCGGATGGGCATATGTATAAGCAAGTAGATGGGGTCGCTATGGGTTCTCCCCTAGGTGTCCTGTTTGCAAACTTCTACATGGGTACCATCGAGCAAAAAGTCTTAGTCGACATGAACTTGAAACCGGCCATATACTGCAGGTATGTTGACGACATTTTTACACAGGTACCTGATGTCAGACATCTGCAGGAGCTGAAGGAGGCATTTGAGCAGAGTTCCGTGCTGCGTTTCACTTACGAGACGGAAAAGGATGGGAAGCTGCCTTTTCTAGATGTAACAGTCATGGAAAAGGGCGGAGGTTTCCACACTGCAGTCTACACAAAGGAAACAAACATAGGAATGTGCCTAAATGCCAACAGCGACTGCCCTGACAGGTACAAGAGGAGTGTTGTTAACGCATACGTCGACCGTGCTCTCAGCCACAGCTCAGAATGGAAGCAAGTCGACGAAGAACTCTGTAGGGTAAGGCAGGTTCTAGTCAATAATGGCTTCTCCAATGGTTTCATCGAAGACATCATAAGAAGGAAAGTGAAAAGCCATGCAACCTCCGAAGAGACAACTAACACAACACCTATACCCCCTATTAGACTATTTTACAGGAACTTCTTTTCCACAGCTCATAAAACAGAGGAAAGGGTCCTGAAAGATATTGTTAATAGAAACGTTATCCCTACAGACAAAAATCAGAGGATACAACTGACGATTTACTATAAAACCAGAAAAACGGCCAGCCTACTCATGAGAAACTCTCCAGACACGAAACAGAACGCTTTAAAAGAGACTAACGTCGTCTATGCCTTCAAATGCCCACTTGGGGACTGTAAGCTCCAAAAAACCCAGTATATAGGCAAGACAACAACATCTCTTTCTAGGCGTTTAACGATGCATAAACAACAGGGCTCCATTAAGGAACATATAATCTCTTCCCATAACCAAACCATCGCCAGAGAAATCCTAGTAAACAACACAGAAATCATCGATAGATACAGCGATAGCAGGCGGCTTGACGTTTGCGAGGCACTACACATCAAGAAGTCAACACCAGCAATCAACAGCCAATTATTGCACAACTATATTCTACCCACCTCAAGACTCCGCTCCAATATAGAAGCATCAAGAAATATGGACCAATAGGCTTTCTACAAACACTTCTATTCAATATCCATTGTTTCGTGTTCTGTCTTGTGTTGATACTTTTAATACCCTATTAATATCCTCTAATGCCACATCATCCTTCCCACCTCACTCAAATGTAATGCCACATCACCCTTCCCACCTCACTCAAATGTAGATATAAAATCAGGGAAACGCAAGTTCTAATCAGTTGTGTATTTGTGAAGTCTTTGAAAATGTAATAAGTTTTACGAAACGCGCCCGTGTCGCGTCAGACTAGAAATAAAAATGAATTTTGGAGAAGTGATTTTTGATTTACCTCCAACAGTGAAGCATAATGTACGAAAGATTGAGAAAATTCGTGTTAGAATTATTAATCTTACTTTTTCGGTCATATTTAATAAAATATGTCTACAGGAAAGACTGCTACCAAAATATACTAATATATATATATATATATATATATATATATATATATATATATATATATATATATATATATATATATATATATATATATATATATATATATATATATATATATATATATATATATATATATATATATATATATATATATGACAATGTCAGACACAATTAAGGAAATTTCCTGTTTCATTTTTCCTCCGTGGTCTGACATTGTCACATTCTTAATCACGTGTTTATTTTCGTGATATACACACATATATATATATATATATATATATATATATATATATATATATATATATATATATATATATATATATATATATATATATGCAAACAAGCCTGAATGGTCCCCAGGACTATATACAACTGAAAACTCACACCCCAGAAGTGACTCGAACCCATACTCCCACAACTGGTATGTACAGGGACGCCTTAATCCGCTTGACCATCACGACCGGACAAAAGGAAGTGATAGCCGAGGCTATATGAACCACTTCCCCGCCGGCACTCGGATGGTAATCTTGGGCATAGCATTTTATCAAATCACCTCATTCTTTGGGGCACACGTGAGGAACACAAATGCAAACAAGCCTGAATGGTCCCCAGGACTATATACAACTGAAAACTCACACCCCAGAAGTGACTCGAACCCATACTCCCACAACTGGTATGTACAGGGACGCCTTAATCCGCTTGACCATCACGACCGGACAAAAGGAAGTGATAGCCGAGGCTATATGAACCACTTCCCCGCCGGCACTCGGATGGTAATCTTGGGCATAGCATTTTATCAAATCACCTCATTCTTTGGGGCACACGTGAGGAACACAAATGCAAACAAGCCTGAATGGTCCCCAGGACTATATACAACTGAAAACTCACACCCCAGAAGTGACTCGAACCCATACTCCCACAACTGGTATGTACAGGGACGCCTTAATCCGCTTGACCATCACGACCGGACAAAAGGAAGTGATAGCCGAGGCTATATGAACCACTTCCCCGCCGGCACTCGGATGGTAATCTTGGGCATAGCATTTTATCAAATCACCTCATTCTTTGGGGCACACGTGAGGAACACAAATGCAAACAAGCCTGAATGGTCCCCAGGACTATATACAACTGAAAACTCACACCCCAGAAGTGACTCGAACCCATACTCCCACAACTGGTATGTACAGGGACGCCTTAATCCGCTTGACCATCACGACCGGACAAAAGGAAGTGATAGCCGAGGCTATATGAACCACTTCCCCGCCGGCACTCGGATGGTAATCTTGGGCATAGCATTTTATCAAATCACCTCATTCTTTGGGGCACACGTGAGGAACACAAATGCAAACAAGCCTGAATGGTCCCCAGGACTATATACAACTGAAAACTCACACCCCAGAAGTGACTCGAACCCATACTCCCACAACTGGTATGTACAGGGACGCCTTAATCCGCTTGACCATCACGACCGGACAAAAGGAAGTGATAGCCGAGGCTATATGAACCACTTCCCCGCCGGCACTCGGATGGTAATCTTGGGCATAGCATTTTATCAAATCACCTCATTCTTTGGGGCACACGTGAGGAACACAAATGCAAACAAGCCTGAATGGTCCCCAGGACTATATACAACTGAAAACTCACACCCCAGAAGTGACTCGAACCCATACTCCCACAACTGGTATGTACAGGGACGCCTTAATCCGCTTGACCATCACGACCGGACAAAAGGAAGTGATAGCCGAGGCTATATGAACCACTTCCCCGCCGGCACTCGGATGGTAATCTTGGGCATAGCATTTTATCAAATCACCTCATTCTTTGGGGCACACGTGAGGAACACAAATGCAAACAAGCCTGAATGGTCCCCAGGACTATATACAACTGAAAACTCACACCCCAGAAGTGACTCGAACCCATACTCCCACAACTGGTATGTACAGGGACGCCTTAATCCGCTTGACCATCACGACCGGACAAAAGGAAGTGATAGCCGAGGCTATATGAACCACTTCCCCGCCGGCACTCGGATGGTAATCTTGGGCATAGCATTTTATCAAATCACCTCATTCTTTGGGGCACACGTGAGGAACACAAATGCAAACAAGCCTGAATGGTCCCCAGGACTATATACAACTGAAAACTCACACCCCAGAAGTGACTCGAACCCATACTCCCACAACTGGTATGTACAGGGACGCCTTAATCCGCTTGACCATCACGACCGGACAAAAGGAAGTGATAGCCGAGGCTATATGAACCACTTCCCCGCCGGCACTCGGATGGTAATCTTGGGCATAGCATTTTATCAAATCACCTCATTCTTTGGGGCACACGTGAGGAACACAAATGCAAACAAGCCTGAATGGTCCCCAGGACTATATACAACTGAAAACTCACACCCCAGAAGTGACTCGAACCCATACTCCCACAACTGGTATGTACAGGGACGCCTTAATCCGCTTGACCATCACGACCGGACAAAAGGAAGTGATAGCCGAGGCTATATGAACCACTTCCCCGCCGGCACTCGGATGGTAATCTTGGGCATAGCATTTTATCAAATCACCTCATTCTGAATGAGGTGATTTGATAAAATGCTATGCCCAAGATTACCATCCGAGTGCCGGCGGGGAAGTGGTTCATATAGCCTCGGCTATCACTTCCTTTTGTCCGGTCGTGATGGTCAAGCGGATTAAGGCGTCCCTGTACATACCAGTTGTGGGAGTATGGGTTCGAGTCACTTCTGGGGTGTGAGTTTTCAGTTGTATATAGTCCTGGGGACCATTCAGGCTTGTTTGCATTTGTGTTCCTCACGTGTGCCCCAAAGAATGAGGTGATTTGATAAAATGCTATGCCCAAGATTACCATCCGAGTGCCGGCGGGGAAGTGGTTCATATAGCCTCGGCTATCACTTCCTTTTGTCCGGTCGTGATGGTCAAGCGGATTAAGGCGTCCCTGTACATACCAGTTGTGGGAGTATGGGTTCGAGTCACTTCTGGGGTGTGAGTTTTCAGTTGTATATAGTCCTGGGGACCATTCAGGCTTGTTTGCATTTGTGTTCCTCACGTGTGCCCCAAAGAATGAGGTGATTTGATAAAATGCTATGCCCAAGATTACCATCCGAGTGCCGGCGGGGAAGTGGTTCATATAGCCTCGGCTATCACTTCCTTTTGTCCGGTCGTGATGGTCAAGCGGATTAAGGCGTCCCTGTACATACCAGTTGTGGGAGTATGGGTTCGAGTCACTTCTGGGGTGTGAGTTTTCAGTTGTATATAGTCCTGGGGACCATTCAGGCTTGTTTGCATTTGTGTTCCTCACGTGTGCCCCAAAGAATGAGGTGATTTGATAAAATGCTATGCCCAAGATTACCATCCGAGTGCCGGCGGGGAAGTGGTTCATATAGCCTCGGCTATCACTTCCTTTTGTCCGGTCGTGATGGTCAAGCGGATTAAGGCGTCCCTGTACATACCAGTTGTGGGAGTATGGGTTCGAGTCACTTCTGGGGTGTGAGTTTTCAGTTGTATATAGTCCTGGGGACCATTCAGGCTTGTTTGCATTTGTGTTCCTCACGTGTGCCCCAAAGAATGAGGTGATTTGATAAAATGCTATGCCCAAGATTACCATCCGAGTGCCGGCGGGGAAGTGGTTCATATAGCCTCGGCTATCACTTCCTTTTGTCCGGTCGTGATGGTCAAGCGGATTAAGGCGTCCCTGTACATACCAGTTGTGGGCGTATGGGTTCGAGTCACTTCTGGGGTGTGAGTTTTCAGTTGTATATAGTCCTGGGGACCATTCAGGCTTGTTTGCATTTGTGTTCCTCACGTGTGCCCCAAAGAATGAGGTGATTTGATAAAATGCTATGCCCAAGATTACCATCCGAGTGCCGGCGGGGAAGTGGTTCATATAGCCTCGGCTATCACTTCCTTTTGTCCGGTCGTGATGGTCAAGCGGATTAAGGCGTCCCTGTACATACCAGTTGTGGGAGTATGGGTTCGAGTCACTTCTGGGGTGTGAGTTTTCAGTTGTATATAGTCCTGGGGACCATTCAGGCTTGTTTGCATTTGTGTTCCTCACGTGTGCCCCAAAGAATGAGGTGATTTGATAAAATGCTATGCCCAAGATTACCATCCGAGTGCCGGCGGGGAAGTGGTTCATATAGCCTCGGCTATCACTTCCTTTTGTCCGGTCGTGATGGTCAAGCGGATTAAGGCGTCCCTGTACATACCAGTTGTGGGAGTATGGGTTCGAGTCACTTCTGGGGTGTGAGTTTTCAGTTGTATATAGTCCTGGGGACCATTCAGGCTTGTTTGCATTTGTGTTCCTCACGTGTGCCCCAAAGAATGAGGTGATTTGATAAAATGCTATGCCCAAGATTACCATCCGAGTGCCGGCGGGGAAGTGGTTCATATAGCCTCGGCTATCACTTCCTTTTGTCCGGTCGTGATGGTCAAGCGGATTAAGGCGTCCCTGTACATACCAGTTGTGGGAGTATGGGTTCGAGTCACTTCTGGGGTGTGAGTTTTCAGTTATATATATATATATATATATATATATATATATTTATATATATATGTGTGATTCTGTCACTTGCACTCGCACACATAGCAGAGCATTACAAAATTTAAAATAAATTCTAGACACCCCAGCCATAGGTCGATTATTTTAGGAGACAACATTTTGTTCTGTTGTCTAGTTTCGTCTATTACAGCGAAAGGATTATCTCATTATTTAATGATGTGGAAGGAAAAAATTTGCTAGCAAAGGGAGAATTTTACTTACTTTTTGAATAAAGGTAAATGTTATGGCCAGCTTGGGCCAGTAACCGGGTTCGTTTGGTTAATGAGTCTTATAAGCTCTTCTTCTTGATCCTACCCCAAGTTGGTGGTAAGTTTTCAAGAACTGGCTGTGGCAAGTTGAAGTGCAAAGAATAAATGGGTGGTAATCAATACGCAATTATACCTTCATCAATACATTATCACTCTCACCAATATCTTTATTTTATCTCTAAGTATTACTACACATATTTACACTGTGTCGCTTTCACTCAGGGCACTCAATAGATCAGCAGTGTTCATTAGATCCCAGCAAGTTCACTACTGCAGGTATACTTCGTCCAGGCTTAAAAGTAATCACCGGCGAGTTCACCTTCGACATGGGCCAGTCCCCACACACCGTATCGTCACGATTTCCCAATGACCCACGTCCGTTCTCCAGAAACTCACTGGCAGAGGGCTTCAGCAACAAACTCACAGAAGTCTCAAATAATCACATACAGGGGTAGCTAACACCCTGGCAGAAGTCTCTAGCAACACACTAGCAGAAGTCTCTAGCAACACACTAGCAGAAGTCTCTAGCAACATACTAGCAGCACTTCTCAACAGACGAACACTACTGCCATTTTGTAACTCTTCTTGGCCGAATCCCGGGTACGTCGGTCCGTACAACACTGCATAAATCCAGCAGCAATCACACTACTACTACAAAATTCGCAAATTATAATTTGTCCAAATTTCTTCTAAAATTATATTTTGAAAATTAATAATTTTATGATAAGTATATGAGATTGTTTGGTAGTATTTAAAAAAAAAATCGAAAAATAAAAATATAATAATTACAAACCTGATGGCTAGACAAAACACAATGTTCGTCCAGATTGTTATAGATTTCTACATTATTAACAACTCTATTTACATACAAAGCAGGGGGTGAGAATTTACACAAGAAAGCCATTAAACATACTGGATGAGATCCCATGACGTTCCTCAGTGCCAGAGAGAGCGGAGGACATGCAGCGAATTATATAGTCAGTGAGTGACACACTGGGAAGACAGGCGAAGGGGGTTCCGTCACACTAGGAAGATAGGTTCCGTCACACTAGGAAGACAGATGAAGGGGGTTTCGTCACACTACTAGGAAGACTGCTGAAGGGGTAACCCCTTCAGCAGTCTTCCTAGTCAAACTGGGATGGCAGGTGGACGTGTTCCGTCACACTGGGAACACATGTTGACGTTCTGTCACACTGGGAAGGCAGCTGGGCGTGTTCTGTCGCACTGGGAAGACGGGTGGGCGTGTTCAGTCACACTGTGACGATAGGTGAACGCGTTCCGTCACAATTAGAAGAGAGATGGACGCGTTCTGTCAAAATGGGAAGACAGGTGGACGTGTTCTGTCGAAATGAGAAGACAGGAGGACGTGTTTTGTCACACTGGGAGGACAGGAGGACGTATTCTGTTACGCTGGGAAGACAGGTGGACGTGTTCTATCACACAGGGAAGACAGCTGGGCTTGTTCTGTCACACTGGGAGGACGGAAAGACGTGTTCTGTCTCACTGGGAAGTCAGGTAGACGTGTTCTGTCACACTGGGAAGACAGGTGGACGTATTCTGTCACACTGGGAAGACAGGTGGACGTATTCTGTCACACTGGGAAGACAGGAGGACGTATTCTGTCAAACTGGGAAGACAGGTGGACGTATTCTGTCACACTGGGAAGACAGGTAGCTGTGTTCAGTCACAGCGTCCCACAGTATGCTCATTTACCTTTTCGTAAATCATCAAAACCTTCTGGCCTCAACACTTTATGTCTAGGGTAAAGGGAAAGTCTAGAAAACAGCCACCACTTTACTGGGGCGAACCTATATACATGACACCACTCTATATACAATACATATCCACAACTAGTAACTGAATTAACAAGAGCACAAGTCAAGCAGCTAGCTGTCGTTAGGCCACAATCACCTAACAACAGTGGTACACAAGTCTATGGCTATACAGTCATGAACATGGTGGGTAGCGACATACAATAACAGAGTGGGGTAAAGGCTCTCTATGGACATCAATATCACCAGTCCTTTCTCCATCCCTCAGAAAAAAGTCCTAACGGGACTGACAAATGGCCAAGTCTAGACCCCTCGCAAATTTGGCAGTCGACAATGACTGGAAAAATTACAAAGTCAATTAATCTACGAAAGTACAAGTCCACAACGACTTCACAAAAACAAAGTCAATTACAGGCCTTCCTAACCTTATAGTTACAATTTCTGGTAATTTTTTTTTCTTTTTATTGTTAAAACAAAGTAAAACAGCATACATGCAACCATATAAACAGTAAAGCATAGGATTACAAAGAACATTGAAATACAAAAAATAACACAGAAAAGGGAAAACAAAGAACAAAAAAAAATACATAGGAAAGTACATGAACTACACATAAAAACAGCTAGTCAAAACAATACAAGCAGTGATCCATAAAGCACAAACAAACATGAGAACAACAGAAAGGAAACATAAAACAAAAAAAAACAACAAATAAGCGTACAACAGAAAACAAAAAAAGACTCAGAATGACATGGTACAAAATAATACAAATCTAGTAACAAGCCAGCCTGAAAGGCCACACAAGCAATACTACAAGTCAAGACAGACAGGAAGTTCATAACCGGAATACGCAGGAACCGGCAAACAAACACACACACAAACAGCCCTAGAACCAACACAGGCAACAGAACACAACACACACACAGCACAACCAAAAAAAAAGTACACTCAGAACAAATACACAAACACACCGCCCAACAGGGCGAAACCAAACATGGAGACAAACCAGTCATAGAACCGCAGACACGGTAATAAAATAAACAGAGTACACAAAGAAACACAGGCGCTAACGATACTTGTCTGGAAACTCTTTGGCTGGGAAGCGCAAGCAGTACGCCTCCCAGACCAGCTGGACGTCCTCAGACACTTGTCTACCAGGAGACGCACAAGGCCGAGGCATCCAATCAGGCACCCCATAAATAAACCCCTTCAACCTCGGTACCCAAATAGTCCACGAGCACCACGGGCCCTCACGCACCCGGTCGTCCCAAACGAGGTTCAAAACCCGTGACTTAGGGACCACGGCTCCGTCGGCCGCGAGCACAGGGAGGGTGTCCACACTAGGTGGTTTCGAACTGGTATCGGCACTGGGAGGTTCTTCGGGCGCCGCACAGGGCTCCATACCAAACGGCGCACGAGGCTTCTCACGAGGCCTCTCACGAGGCTTCACACGGGGCTGCACACTAGGGGAACCCGCAGAGGACACAGACGAGTCGGGGCCCCCTCCACCGAGCGGATGAGCAGAGGCACCTCGGCGCACATCCTTCCGTAAGACCAGGACGAGGTCCCGTGCGGCAGGAGCAACCTCCCACCGAGGGGAGTCATCAGCAGTAGGTATAGGGGGCGATTCCGGAGGCAGCACAGAGCCCCCCACAGCACCGCTAACCACGACAGGAGACGTCGGAACAACGTATTCTTCCACCTCCACCCAAGGCACCCCACGAAGGGGGGACACACTCTGGACCCGCCTCGAACGCTTGGAGATAGGCTGCCGGTCATCCAAGCTATCACCCCCATCATCCCGTAGCACAGTAGAACACTCCAATGGACGCGCTTTCAAGGCCCGGCCCCTGAGAATCGCAGCCTCCACGACCGGAGGCACCGGACCACACACCACAGGAGACTCCCCGCCGCTAACATCCAAAGGGACAGGAGACGCCACATGTAGGGACGGAGCAGGCACGGGCGGCTGAGACGGAGCGGGCAGGGGCGACAGGGGCAGGGACGTCGAAGGCGGGGAAGCCGGTGATGGGGGCGAGGCCGCCACAACCCCTACGTCAACATCCACACCACCAGCCAACACCGGGGCCGAAACCAGCAGGGAAGCAACATCCTGACTATCACGGGGAGACAGGTCCGGGGCCGACAGCGGGGGAAAGTCCTCCTCCTGGAAAAGGTTGACAGGGGTGACCCGGCGCCCCTCACACCCGGCGGCCAGGTGATCCGGCAGGCCGCACCGGAAACAAGTCCGAGGTTGTCCTGCGTGAAAAACACGAATCGGGAACCCTAACAGCATGATGGAGGACGGCACATAACCCCGGAGGCGCATGGCGAGAGTGCGGGTCCCACACGGAACCCCCTTCCATCTCCCAGTAGGGACAGCATTCATCCTCACATGTAGAACTCGCCCAAACCGGGCAAAGTACCTACGTAGAAGATCCTCAGGGAACTCAAAAGGCATCCCATGCACAGCCACATACGTCGTGGCTCCACAACGGTCGGATAGAGTTACCGACCCACCATCCCCAGGAAGATCGAATGAGTGCCCATCATAGCGCGTGACGATATCCTGATAAATCCCTGGAGAGTTGAACTTGACTATCACCCGCCGGCCGGCGAGCAGCTGCACACAACATACAGACTCCATTGGGACACTTAACATATCAATCATTACCACCTCCACAGCGTGGTACGAAGCAATCCCAGAAAACTCCAGGCCAATGGAGGCCTGCCTGGAGACATGGGGCACAGGCTCCCCCATGATCGCAGACCGTCACGGCCCCAAGGGCCCCTCAGCAATAACACAGTACACAAGCCACGTCAGCAGCGACACCAGGTCCTCACTCCTCGCCGGGTCAACACCAACAGCAGCAGCCGGACGGAAACAACCGTACCCCACGACAGGTGGAGCAGCTCTCCTGTTTAGGTTCTGTTGGCAATTCAATTTCTGGTAATTGGCCAGTTGCTACCTAGAGTTGCGAGGGGGCGGGTGCGGTTTGGCGTGTCGGCACCATGGGGGGCCCCCCTCCCCCTTGCTGTGCGTGCCCAGTCTATGGGCCTCGAGTTTTCTGCTCGGGCGAGATATCCCGAGGTGGGTTTGGTGCTGTGTGACATGCTGCGGGTCCCTGTGGGGGATGTTTATGGTGTTGAGCTGGTGTCTGCCCATAGAGTGGGTATTAAACTAACGACAGAGGAGGTATATAGGGCGTTTTTATGTCGGTACGAGGGGCGGACCTTGCCTCTGCCCGAAGGTGCGGGCACTGTGACTGTCTCCGATCGCAGTGGTGCCATCACGTATGTTAGCGTGCATGAGCCGCCCCTGGAATTTCCGGAGGGACTGCTGAGGCGTTATTTCAGCCAGTTTGGGGCGGTCGTCAGTGTGCGGTTGCACCTGCTCTCCTCGGGTCCGCTAAAGGGTGTGCGGTCAAATATTTGCACCCTAGGAATGAGGCTACGGGTGGACATTTCTTCTCAAGTAAGGCTTCTGGGGTATTCTGTTCGAGTGTTTTATGCTCGCCAGCCCCGTACGTGTTACCGTTTTGGCCTCTTGGGTCATCAGGCTGCTGGGTGCTCTGAACTTGCCGTCGTGCCCGTCAACCTCTTCCGTGAGGAGGATTTCCCGCCGCTCCCTGAGGAGGAGGATTCGGTGGGTGTGGACGTTGCTTTGGCTGCTGCTGTACCCTGAGTGTCGCCTGAAGCATCTCCTGCAGATGTCACCCCTCCTCTAGAGGCTGTGTCGCCTGTTGCGGTTGCCTCTTCTCATCCGGTTGTGTCACTTTCGGGTGTTCGGCCTTCCCCCCCCCCCAACACCGTGGGGGGGGGGGGGGGAAGAATGGAATGTCCGACCTCAGGCGCATCCCGAGGGTACGAATGTTCGTCTTCACTCCCGCATAGTTCCAGAAGATAGCTTGTGCATCCAAACACTGACGACGGAGCCAAATCTCTGGAAGAAACGCCAGAGAAGGGACTCACGGAATTCCATGGGGGCCCCATGGATGCTCACATACGTCACGGCACCACTCCAATCAGAAATGGCCACAGAACCAGTGCCATCCAACAACTTCAAGGTACGGCCCTCGTACCGAAGGAGAAATCCACGGTACGCCTCCTCACCCACAAACTTGATGATCACCTGGCGAGCAGTCACCAGCTCAACCCCGTAGACCTCCACGAATGGGACATGTAGCACGTCACACATGACCTGCTCAACGAGAGGATACCCTGCACGGCAGGTAAACTTCAACCCCACGGAGTTTACCCTCTCGACAGCGGGAAGATGGCCGCTCATCGCAAAAGTGCCACGTCAACACCAGTCAGGGACAGCAGGGAGGATAGAGACACCCACACCCCCTGCCGGCGAAAACGGCAACCTCCCCAAACTGCCGGAGCGGTCAGACGACACGTCTTCACCCTATGGCAGCTCAGGTGGGACTCTGGGGTGGAATATTGTTGCACTCTAACAGCCCTATTCAGAGCCGGAGAAATTGCTGACCTGGAAAGTGTGCAAAGATCCTTTACCGCTAGAATCCACTTCAAAGACATCTTAATTATTGGGACCGATTAAAATGTCTAAGCCTGTATTCTCTAGAGCGCAGGAATGAGAGATACATAATAATCTACGCATGGAAGATATTAGAGGGACTGGTTCCAAATCTGAACACAGAAATAACATCACATGACGACAGTAGGCATGGCAGAATGTGCAGAATACCCTGTTGGAAAGCATAGGTGCAATAGGTACTCAGAGAGAGAACTCTATCAACATCAAAGGCCCAAGACTTTTTAACTCACTCCCGCTACACGCTTCACGTAAGGTGCATAACTGGCCGACCTCTCACTGTGTTCACGAGAGAACTCGATAAACATCTCCAAAGAAAACCTGCTCAATCTGGCTGATTCATACGCCAGGCTGTAAGCAGCCAGGTTCAACAGCCTGGTTGACCAGACAACCAACTGGGAGACCTGGTCCGAGACCGGGCCTCAGGGCCATTTATCCCCGGAAATAACACAAGGTTGATATCAACATACGTATCAACATCATACTGACACTCAACATTTACCTCCATGAATTTGGTTCAAAATGACACTCACTATGTGTCTCCAGATACCAACCTCACACGGTCGGTACCCATGTGTCTCCAGATACCAACCTCACACGGTCGGTACCCATGTGTCTCCAGATACCAACCTCACACGGTCGGTACCCATGTGTCTCCAGGTATCAACCTCACCCGGTCGGTAACCATGTGTCTCCAGGTATCAACCTCACCCGGTCGGTAACCATGTGTCTCCAGATACCAACCTCACACGGTCGGTAACCATGTGTCTCCAGGTATCAACCTCACCCGGTCGGTAACCATGTGTCTCCTGGTATCAACCTCACAAGGTCGTTACCCCATGTGTCTCCAGGTATCAACATCAAACTGACACAATTCTTGTCTATATGTATCACGTTCACCCCTGCCACCTAACCCTGGTCTCCCTATATCAAATTCCAACCCGTTCTCGCAAATTCGTAAAGTCAATATTGACTTATTAACTACGTGCATAGGTGATATACTAAACATAATAGATACCCTTAAAAAGATTCATAGAAAACACCGACCTTACCTAACCTTGTTAGTATCTTAAGATAAGCATCTTATTGCTTCGTAATTACAATTATTACTTAACCTATACCTATTATAGGTTAGGTAATAATTGTAATTGCGAAGCAATAAGATGCTTATCTTAAGATACTAACAAGGTTAGGTAAGGTCGGTGTTTTCTATGAATCTTTTTAAGGGTATCTATTATGTTAAGTATGTCACCTATGCACATATTTAATAAGTCAATATTGACTTATTAAATTTGCGAGAACGGGTTGCAAATTCACACTCACAGTCACTCATTTTCTATTGGAATCAAGTTCACAATGTCACCTGCTATGAGTCTCTAGGTATCAAATCTCGCACTGGCACTCATACCTTGTCTCCACATATAAAGTGTGAGTAGCGTAATTTATGGCTACGACCGTGCACAACACCTGTGCAAGTGAGCCAATTAGGCCCCTGCAGAAGTGTTGCACACATCCGTAGTCATAATGGGTTCAGGGGGGGGGGGGTCTCCAGGGGTCGCGCATGCGTCGTCCAGTAGGGTGTCTGTGGGTCGCAGTCGGTGGCCAGCACGCCAGGTCTTTGTCATGTTGGGGTTCTGAGTCGTGGATGGGGGGGGGGTAAGTGTAAGTATAGCAACAGGTGAGCATGAGTAGTAGATGTAAGATGAATGTGTATGAGTATGTAACGTACAGTTAATCATGTGGATATATATAGTTAAATAAAAGTATGTAGGATAGAGAAGGATATGTTGAGGACGGAGAGTGGGGGGCCCTCCCATGGGGACGAGCCTAGGAGGCAGAGTATTTTTAGGTGTACAGTCAGGGAAGGGCATGTGAAGCAGGTGAGGGGGGAAGGGGGAGTGAAGAGGGCCACCCAAGAGCTTTGGCTGGCTAGTGGTGGTAGTGTGCCTCACACTCTCGGTTTTTTTAAAGAATGACTGTGGTATGTAGGAAAGGATAGATGACAGAGTGAAGTGTGTATATTTTACCAAAAATGAATAACATTCTTACCATAGTCACCACCTTAACTTCCAAGACCTTCAACACAGGGTGTAAGAGGAGACATTAGTTAGGAGTCATACCCGACTGTTCACAGTGGGACGTCTCGGGGGGCAAGTGAGGTGTGAGCGATGCACCCATAATATTTTGTAAATAAAGGGGCCCCTCCTCACCCTGTCCCATCACCTCCCTTCCCCGCCCCTTCAGCCTAGACCCACTAATGAGTGCCGCATAGCTACCACATGGCCATGTCACACCCCACATAGGACATGAGGAACACAACATACCACATGGATGGGTGAGCAGGCGATCGGGCGGCATACTTATTTGATAGCAGTGGTGTGACTGAGGTAGATGAGTGGAGGGGGGAGCATTATGTCAACAATACCCCCCACTATAGCCCCTCGTGCACTCCCTCCCTCCAGCACCTTACACTAACGGTAGGTGTGTTTTGTACCATTGAGTAGAATAATAATAATAATAATAATAATAAGGTAGGAGCACACACATTCTGTTGATTTGCGTTAGTTTAAAAATAGGGATGACAGGTAGGCAGTTCCACATTTATGTTGTTTTTATTAGGTTTTTCACAGTAAAGGTGTGTGTATCCGCCCCTCTTACCACCTCAGCTTTCATAGTTCCCTGTCAACCAACCTTATCAGTCACAAGATGTCTCCTCTTCTGAGGTATGGAAGTTCATCACCTGGTGAGTTTAGGCGGCGACTCGAACATGTGGAGTATACAACAATCTTAGCCTACTCGAGAGAGGTTCTCGCGTGTTTACATCAGAGAAGCAAGCACTCCTGGCTGCTCCCTCCCAATACACTTAACAATCACTTGACACCCCACAAGTTAACAGCTTACACACATTCTCGGTATTCAGAATAATAAATAAATAGTTAGGAGAAGTAAACCTGTTTATAAAATTTTATTCTTTAATTATTATTAAACACTTATGACATTTACAGCTACATTAATAATAATAATAATAATAATAATAATGATAATAATTATAATAATAACAAGAGTAGTTCTTTGTTAAGCTTTGCGAGTAGGTAGAGAGGCAGTCATTTCAACGATCATAGTGGTTGATGGTTGAGATGACTTCGTCAGCCTGTTATCGAACCTTCTTTCCAACATAGTCAACCATTCTGCAGAATGAAAAAAAGGTTATGAGTTTTTTGTTGTTAATGTTGAAAAATAAATACAGCCATTATTATGTGCCTCATTCATTCATTCAATCTTATCACAAGTATTACTCACCACACTAATATCCTAGCTGATTTTGTCATACAGCGTTTCACAGTTATTAAAATCGTTTAACCAGAATGTTTGCTTGCTCAATGGCATTTTCATTCGAGCATAAGTGAATTTCCACGCTTTTTCATCGTTCTTTACAAATCGACCATATATAAATGCCTCACCAAAGTGAAGCAAGGCCGCCTCTACGGTTAGTCTGGAAAAAGAGTAAGTGAAATAAACAGCATAATTCCCACAAAAGTAGCTGTTTAGGGACTGAATCGTTTTCTTTATAATATATGTCATAATCTTGGAAGTAGGTCATAAACTCTTCAAAATATCTTGAATATGCTCCTGTTGCAGGATTGGCGCAGCTGTTTAGTATAACTATCTTGTTTCATCTCCATCCTTATTAACATCAACATAGAATGTTATCCAATGCCAAATTTTATTATGAGAGCCAGACACCAGAGTGTTGATTATGAACACTACTCGCTTTATTATATATTTTTTTCACTATTTTCTTTACGTCATTAGCTAGGAAACAACCTAGATAGTCCATCTAAATTACTTCTAATAGCCTGATTTATTTCCAAACAATTCATATTAATATTTATCCTCGCATATTGGAAATAACTCGTCAGTCAGCATTAATGCTGATCACCCCCGTTGTAGATCCGTAAACTAGAATGACTTTATTTCTAGCTACATCGTATTTAAATTCCAAAATAATCCATAGATTACCACTATTTTCAATCGGGATGGTGTTATCTATATCCTGAAGTTGTATATTAAGGGCTAGTATGGATCCACCATTCACATATGTATCATAAGACAATATATTGTTTTTATCGAAGCCTAAGGCTTGAAATACTGTGTAATACAACTTGGCACAGTTATGAGGGAAGTCACACCCCAATATTGACAATAATAGTACTATTCCGCGATATTAATACCTTAGTAAGCTCGCAAATTTCCAAATAAAGCGGGTTGTGATTATGCGCCCCAGACACAGCCTCCATATCAAGGATAACCATATATAAATGTTCTGGTATCACAGTTCCCCATGGTTGGTCCAATGTTATCGAGCACTGACCCGTACCCAATATATATGTTTTATATAAAGTTTTATTAAAGTGTATGTAATAGGAGAGTTGTTTTGCAGCATGGCCTTATTAATGGCTAATGATCCTTCAGGATAAGGCAATACCCTATCAACCCATAGACGTGTAGACTTGATATCATATTTAAAATTAGCTTGTTCATAATCACTGAGTACAAGCCATTTATCTGGCTGTAGTTCAAGGTGCACTCTGACGTCCACATTATCCAAAACGTATTCACTAACCGATGTAACATTAAGCATTAGTTTGAAACAAGTATTTACACAATTCGTTTTCATATCAGTCATCCGCTGTTTCTCTCCAGCTGAAGCATTAGTGAAACAGCCGGCTTTAATTTTGCTAGGATCAACACGATTAAAAAACAGAGACAGTTTATCATAGCGTGTAGCCTAACACACTGAAATCGTAGATAACAGATTTACGTACGACCAGAATGAGAATAATGAGCTGGTTTCAACTA
>NC_091165.1:45721485-45726485 GCF_040958095.1 Procambarus clarkii | reverse complement strand
GCACGCATGACTTCCTTCTTGCTAGGGCTGATTCGGTAAAAGGGTTGACGAATCGGCCGGGTGTCGGGGAGCAGTTGGATGTCGTGCTGGGTAACATTACACTCTTGGGGGTCATCTCGGAACAACTCCTGATGTTCTCTGAAGATCTTGACAAGAGGTGCACTATGATTATCCTGAAAGTATTTGGGAAGATCATTAAGGATTTCTGAATTAGAAAGCGCTGACTCCTTGTCAGTGCTTTCGGGAGGAGTAGCAGGGAAGGTCTCACTGTGGATGTATGGTTCTGTAAAAGTAGAATAGTTTATCATGACAGTGGGAGGAGTACCATTATATAGCTTCAGGAGGTTGACGTGGCACAGCTGGGTCTTCCGCCGCCTATCTGGAGTCTCTAGAACGTAGTTATGGTTGTTTCTGCACTCCTTGATGCGGTAGGGTCCTGAAAACCTGTTTTGTAAAGGAGAACCTGGGATAGGGAAGTATGCTTGCACGAAGTCTCCCGGCTTAAATTTTCTTACTTTGCTGGTCTGGTCGTAATGAGTCTTCATCCTCTTTTGTGCTTTCAATAGATTATCATGGGCAAAACTGTGGACTCTCTCTAGAATGTGTTGAAGGTTTTGAAGAAACTGGGGCACATTCTGATGCTCACTGAAGGTGGCATCTCGTAGAGTCTTTGAAAGCCTTGAGGGGAGTACGGCACTTACGGCCGTAGAGCATCTCATAAGGAGATACTCCTAGGGACTCATTGGGAAGACTTCTATATATGCACATTATCAAATCAATTTGCTTATCCCAATCCTTAGAGGTTTCACTACAATACTTTTTCAGGAGTGCTTTGATACTCTGATGACTACGCTCAAGAAAAACCCTGTGAAGCAGGATGATAGGGGCTGGACAATACCTGTTTGATGTTGAACTCCTCCAGTGTCCTTTTGAAGAGATCACTGGTGAAGTTGGTACCACAGTCGCTCTGAATCTCCCTGGGAAATCCATATTGAGTGAAGATCTTCAATAAATGCTTTACAACCGTAGCAGCCGTGATGTTCTTCACTGGAACTGCTATGGGAAATCTGGTGGTAGGACACAGGATGGTTAAGATATAGGCGTTACCTGAACTGGTCCGAGGTAAAGGACCAACACAGTCTATAATAAGTCTGTGGAAAGGTTCCGCAGGCACCTGTATGGGAATCAGTGACGCTCTGGGAATAGAGATGTTCGGTTTACCTGCCATCTGACATGTATGACACTGTTTTACGTACTGTTTGACGCTATTTACCATACCTGGCCAGTAGTAGTCTTGACGAATTCCATGGTAAGTCTTGTTGAATCCGTAGTGGGAGAGTGCTCCGTGGGCCAGGTGTAGAATAGTGGGCCGCAGGCTGGTAGGAATCACAAGTTGTTCGATGTTGGCCCAATCGTCCTCTTCCTTCAGTTTACTGGGTCTATATCTGCGGTAGAGCAAGTCGTTCTCTAGGAAGAACCCAGGAATACTGTCGGGTTGAGTCTCAGCCTGGAAAAATATTGGTGTTAAGGTAAGATCTTCCATCTGCAACTTACGGAACTCCAACTTGGTCAGATTCGGGGGTAGTTTCTGAGGGTCTTGAGGGACAGCGGTAGCAGTAGAGTCAGCTGGCTGTGGTCGTGCGGCTTGTGCACGGGTGGTCACTAGAACCGGAGGAGAAACTTCATCACTCTCTTGAACCTTTGCTAGAACATACACGAATATAGGGTTAATTGGCACAGAGGTACACACCTGGGGTTTATCCATGACGATCAGGTTGGTCGGTTGCAGGTCTTCTGCCAAGTCGTTGCCTAGGAGAAGTTGCACTCCAGGCATGGGAAAAGGCTTTTCCCTGACGGCGACTTGGACTTCTCCGTTCACGAAGGGACAATCCAGGTGGACTCTGGCGAGAGGATAAGGAGTGGTAGCAGTGAGGTCAGTGATGAAGACAGTTTCTCCGGTGTAGGCGATGTTGGGCACAGCCGACTTCAAGATGATCGATTGAAGAGCCGCTGTGTCCCTCAAGATCTTCAATTTGAAACGTCCCTCCGGATTTGAACCGTTGGCAGAGACAGTTCCAGTATACAGGTGGTTACTGAAAAGAGAAAGATCATTAACATGAACACCAACATTCATCACAGGCTTACCGGACTTAGGAGGAGTTGGTTTGGGTTTCTGTGTCAGTGGTTCCTTTGTATTGAGACTTACCACACTTATCTATGGTATATCCAGAGAGTCTACAATACTTGCAGTACAATTGCGAGCCAGCTTGATCGGTACTCACTTTCTCGTAACTGTACCACGACTCTTACTGGAGGATGGTTCTGGTGTCAGCCGGTGGATGAGGCTGTAAGTGTCAGCCGACTTAGCACACTTCAGGTAGTCGGTTTCTTCTTTATCTGCTAAATATAGACGGACAGGAGACGGCACACGCCTCAAGAATTCTTCAACTAGCATCAGGTTGACGAGTTCTGTAAAAGTAGAGACATGTGCTGCTTCCAGCCATTTCATAAAAATCTCCGTTTTGTGTTAGCAAACTCGAGGAAGGTAGTGGTACTTGCCTTCAGGTGGTCACGGAATTTCCTTCGATAACTTTCTGTGGAGAGGAGGTAGGCGTCCAACACTGCTTGTTTCAGAGTCTGGTAGTCATTCTCAGACGCCAAAGTACTGAGTGTGACTGCAGCTCTACCTGTAAGATGGACTCTGAGAAGTGTGGCCCATTGGTCGACAGGCCAACTGAGTTGATTAGCAAGGGTTTCAAAGGTGGTAAAAAACACGTCAACTTCTGCTTCTACAAAGGATGGCATTAACTTACTTGCATGTGATATATTAAAACTGACGGGAAGATTGGCAGTAGCTTGCTGGCGTTGAGCGAGGTGTGAAGTTTCCAACGCGAATTCTCGTTGACGACACTCTATAGCCAGAGTCGCTTGTTGCTTGCCATGTTCGTGTTGCATCTCCAACTCGCGTCGTTTTGTTTCAAGCTGTACTCGTTCCCGCTCCTGGAGCATTGCAACCTCACGTTCCTGGAGGGCGAGTTCACGTTCCTTGAGGGCGATTCCACGTTCGTGTTCTTCTCTCCTCAAGGCAGCTTCACATTCTTGTTCTTCCCTTCGTATGGCAGCTGCTCGTTCTTGTTGTTCGAGGGCTTCCCTTTGCTGCTCGCGTTCAATCTTGGCCAGCTCTATTTTGAGTTTCATCGTTGCCAAATCAGTTTTATCTGCAATATAGTAAGTTTCATGAGTTTCAGAGTCTATCCTACCTTGCTCTAAGAAGTGATCCAGTAACAGGTTGTGTATTTCACTTTTGTTGGCTTGGTAGGGGACTGTTAGTTGATACTCATGTGCAAGAGTTTGTAATTCAGCTCTCTTGGCATGACTTAAAGTCCCTATTGCACCTGCTGGATCTGCACGGAAAGCTTGGAGACGAAACATGATGAAATTAGCAAATAAATGTACAACGAATATACCGTTATATAGTGAATGTCAGAAACAGGACAACGTGGCAACTGGTACCTATCCTGTGGAATCTTTAACAATTAAAGTTAAGTACAAGATGTTAAATGATTAATTTAAATCAAGGTCGCAGGAAATCTTGTACCCGGTACTCATGTAAGAGGATAAGGGCAAGAAAATCCTACTAAACAAGTGAAACTGAGTTTCGAAAACAAATGAAACAGTTAATTGTCTCAAAAGTAAAATTGGTAGTCCAAGGATGTAGGCATACCTTGCCGAGTCTCTATAGGACATAAGCAAGTCTTTCCCACTGAAATTAATATGATACTTAAATAATTAGCGAACTTTTGTGCTCTGAAAAAGAAAGCTAATTCCCTACCATTGTATGTATCATCATCTCTGACTGACGTGTAGGGGTGCGAGGTGTCAACTGGTGACGAGAACTGCTGCCGAGGTCCCAATTCAGCAACTAAAGTTCGAGCTAGAGGAACTATGGCCCTCTTTGTCCTCCTACAGTCAGATTGCAGAAGATTAGGTGCACTTGACCCGGGGGCAGACCACAGTACCAGGGTACCAATATGATGATCTGTCGAAAATATGAGAAATATCCAAGGGACAAAAGATGGTAAACACGAGTAATAACACGGAGGGAGAGATGACCAATTAAGAGTATGACTGAGGCCTACAGTCACTACGCAATCCAAAGTTGTCTCACCTTCACCATATGCTACTCTCGTAATGCACAATACACACCGCACCATATAAAAAATGAAATTGAATATGAAAAATAGTAAAATCTACGTTACCAAAGTCAAATACGCTTACCATTAATTACTACTTGGCACCAGTACCTGAGTGAAGCTCCTAGGGCAGGCCCCCACTTATATGTGACGGTAACGCGTTGGTGTTCGGCTGTTTCAAAAGCTAGGGGTATGGCCTCGTCACATAAAGAAACAAAAAGAGAAAATCTGGAACTTTCGTCTATGGTAAGGTAATGGGAAGACACACAAAACACAAGTAAATTTAACAATGAAATTTTAATTACGTTAGAAAAGCAAAACATGAATCAAATGGGCATAAAAATTTGAACAAAATCAATCAAACAAAGTAATAACAATAATCACTGGCAAATGAAAAGTTACGTTAAGACAAGTGAATAATAGACAAGGAGATATATGAGTGCAGGAATATTGGCTTCAAGCTGCCACCTCCCTTAGTACACATAAACCAAGGCTTAGTCTACCAATGAGACGTGTTACCTTGTGGAAAGCACGGGATATTCTGAGGACTGTAGGTCGTGGTGGCTCAGACATCAGCTAGTGTGGCGGGTGGAGGGAGCAGGTGCGATGGGCACCAGCCAATCAGCGAAGGGCAGGCGATGGACAAGTAGTTTGCTGGTTTGAGTGGCGGAGGTGGAGCAGGTGTTCCCGGTGCTGAATACGTTTGCTCTCTGGGCAAACCTTGGTGTTGTACTTGTTGGATATATCTTTTATATTAGTTGTTATTGTTGTTAGGGACGTACTTAGGAGGGAAGAGCAGGCTCAATC
>NC_091165.1:45701485-45716485 GCF_040958095.1 Procambarus clarkii | reverse complement strand
GTGTTATTAGACTTTACCTACATGAGGAGGTTGGTAGTATTAGGTGGTGAATCAGGAGATAGGATACCACTTGATAAGCAGATGATAGAGTTCTGATGGTGTTGGAGTGCAACCTGACTGAAATAGTATAGAGTGTAGGATTCATTATTATTATTATTATTATATGTGTGTATGTATTGTGTATGTGCTTTGTCCAGTAAATGTATTCAAATTTGCTGGTGTTTGCCTTTGTCCTAGTGAGGCTTCCCAGGAAGTAGGAAAGAAGGAGGGAGAGAGAAAGAACCAAGAACCACAGCTGTGGACAAGGTAGAACGGAATACTAATAAGTCAAAGGGGATTGAGATCATATCACATAAGGAGAGAGTGGGGAGTCACAGCGGCTCGAGTGGGTGTGTACACGTGACAACGAGGCTAAGCATTGGAGCTGCATCCCCTAAACGTGTGACGTTGAGCCCCTCTCCAAGAGCCAGAAGCGCCCAGGGTGATCTCCTGGTAAAATATAAGCACTGTACCGAGTTTTGGGTTGGGTTGTCCATAAAGAAGGATCAGCGACCACACCCAACCGTAATACCACATGTTACATGTGGCCAGTATATTTAGTTACTAATGTGGCCAGGATAGTTCGTTACACATGTTGGAAGGTACCAAGTGAAATAGGTGGTCAGGTCGCTGTGAATCAAGTGTTCAAGCTAATCTGTGAAACAAGTGACAAGGACATTCAATAAAACAAATAGCAACGATACTGAAACATGTGGCCAGAACACTCAGTAATACATGTAGCCAGAACACTCAGTTACACATGTGGTCAGGACACATTGTTACACATGTGGCCAGGATACTTCGTTACACATGTGGTAAGGAAACTCAGTGAAACATGAGGCCAGGACAATCTGTGAAACAAGTTGCCAGGACATTCAGTACAAGACTTAGCAAGGTTAATCTGTGAAACATGTGGCCAGGATACACCGTGATACAAGTTGCTATGTCACTCTGTGACACATGTGCAAAGGACAGTATGTGGCATATGTCGGCAGAACACTCATTGAAACATGTGGCCAGTGCACGGCGAGAAACACGTGGCTGTTATGAACTTTACCTCCTGTGAGGTCAGTTTCTATTCAAGGAGTTGATTTAGAGAATTTTTTCTTTTAAAGATATATGCAGCTGGCAACTGGGAGGCAGCAAGTGACTTATTTCTCCGCCAGTAAAGTAGTACCCTTCAGCTGGAGAATGTTTAGGAATAACGTGTATTGGAATAGACAAACTGTGTAAAGGAAATGTGGACTCAGTCAAAAGACATGCATGGGGAATGTGATTAACGGAGTAGTTAAGGGGTTGGATTGGAAATGTTAAAGAACACAGTATTAATTTGCAATGACGCAAGAGGGGCAGGCGCCATTTTTTACTTGACGCGGAGCACCAGCTGTCTGACCGTTCATTGTTTACTGAGAGATTTCTCCGGCTGTACTATCAGATAAGCCACAGGGTTGTATTCACAGAGTTGTAAGAAATGGTAGAATGCACTGATAGCCTACTGAGTAGTTAGGTTTCGAGAGAATTCAGATTTCCTAGAGATGTGTATATGTATCACAGGCTGACAGAGGTAGTGTTGGAGTGCACAGTTCCAGTGTCGATCACAATGCTACACAACGATAGTGGTAGTAAGACACATAATGAAATTTTGCACTATTTTTGGTTTACCAGAAGTAATACAGACAGATAAGGGGGCCAATTTCACTTCCAACAGAAGTGAAATTTCTTTTCTTTCTTTCATCAGGAACATTCTTTGCTGAAGGAACTTTCAGCAGGAACTTTCTTTGCTGAAGGAACTATCAGCAGGAACTTTCTTTGCTGAAGGAACTTTCAGCAGGAACTTTCTTTGCTGAAGGAACTTTCAGCAGGAACTTTCTTTGCTGAAGGAACTTTCAGCAGGAACTTTCTTTGCTGAAGGAACTTTCAGCAGGAACTTTCTTTGCTGAAGGAACTTTCAGCAGGAACTTTCTTTGCTGAAGGAACTTTCAGCAGGAACTTTCTTTGCTGAAGGAACTTTCAGCAGGAACTTTTCTTTGCTCAGGAAAATTTCAGCAGTTTTGTGGGGAGTTTGACATCCTCCATAAGACATCCACTACTTGCCATCCTGAGAACCAAGGTGCTTTGGAAAGGATTCATCAAATCATAAACAAATGCTGAGAGCCAGTTGCATGGAAACTGGCAGAGACTGGGATGATAGTCTTCGACTGATGCTCATGGCACTGAAGGATACTTATCAATAGTCCCTGGGGTGTTCACCCAAGTCATTAATTTTTAGGCATGATGTGAGAAGTTCAGTAACCATCTTAAGGATAATTTGGTTAGAAGTTCCAAAAGGTGTTAGTGCAGGTAAATTATGTTGATAAATTATAAGACAAGTTAACCAAAAACAGGGTTAAAACCTTGATTCATCTTAAAAAACCTCAATGAAAATGAAAGTGCAATATGATAAAAAGGCAAAACAACGAAATTTTGCGGCAGGTGATAAAGTGGTGGTACTAATGGCACGAAAGGGACCAACATTGTTGCATAGGTGCCATGGTTCCAATACAGTGATAAAGAAACTCAGTCCCACCAATTATGTAATCCAGACACCTGATCGCAAGGTAAAAGAACAAGCAGTACATATAAATAGAATGAAACTAACACATAAGGGAACTACCAATACCAACCAGGTGCTTAGTATAAACCATGTGGACGAGAATAGATGGGAATGGGATTTTGATAATGTTCCTAATGCTCATATATCGTATTTCACCAATAGGCAGTGTTTGTCTAACATCTAGAAATTAGTGGAACATTTGTCATCAGAGCAGAACAGGACTTGGAGCAGTTGCTGACTTCTCATGCAGACAGGGAGCCGGTCGGCCGGGCGGACAGCACGCTGGACTTGTGATCCTGTGGTCCCGGGTTCGATCCCGGGCGCCGGCGAGAAACAATGGGCAGAGTTTCTTTCACCCTATGCCCCTGTTACCTAGCAGTAAAATAGGTACCTGGGTGTTAATCAGCTGTCACGCACTGCTTCCTGGGGGTGGAGGCCTGGTCGAGGATCGGGCCGCGGGGACACTAAAGCCCCGAAATCATCTCAAGATAACTTTTTTACGATATTCCCACCCAGACTACAGTTATTCCCCATGACATTGAAGTGAGAGACAACCAACCACTCATGTCACACCCATATAGAGTCAACCCTGCAAAGTTGGATCTCATCTGGAAAGAAGTTGACTACGTGCTTCAACATGGATTGGTGAGACCTAGCAGCAGCAGTTGGAGTACTCCTTGTATTTTAGTTCCAAGGAAAGATGAAACTCACAGGTTGTTTGTTGATTACAGATAACTTAATGTAATGACTAGATGATAATTTTCCAATACCTAGATTAAATGATTTCATAGAGAGTATTAGTAAAGCTAAGTTTGTTACCAAACTAGATTTGTCAAAAGGGTACGGGCCAATTCCTTTAACACCAAGAGCACGAGAGCTGAGTGCATTTGTAACTGAAGATGGGTTGTATGAATTCACTGTAATTCTTTTTGGGCTGAATAATGCCCAATACAGCGTAATTTTCGAAAACTAATTGATTGTTAACTGTCTGAGTGACAGTGTGGTAACATAAGGTTGTTAATGGATTATCTATGACTGGTTAACTGTCTGAGTGACAGTTTGACTTAATGTAATTAATTATCTATGAGTGTTGACTGTCGGTGTGACATTGTGTGATAACAAAAAGTAGTAGATTCATTGATTGAGTGTTGAAGGAAAGGAAACTATCAGGGGAAAGCGCCAAGCCATTACGACTATATAGCACTGGGAAGGGGTCAGGATAAGGATTTGGGATGGGACGGGGGGAAGGAATGGTACCCAACCAATTGGACGGTCGGGGATTGAACGCCGACCTGCATGAAGCGAGACCGTCGCTCTACCGTCCAGCCCAAGTGGTTGGTCGAGTGTTGAAGGAGTGACAGAAGGATTAACGTAAATTAATTGAGTACTTAATTCATTCATTCATTGTGATTTAATGTCTTGGTGAAAGTGTTAGAGTCAAGTAATTATCTGTTGTTGATGTTGTTGTGACTTTCTTTGCAACAGTGTTCTTGTCTATTCGTTTACGTGTGTGTAAATTTGTTGTGTTAGTGAAGTGTTTTAATACTGCCAATCGGCGAGTGCAGTAACTGCCAAGAGTGTTCACGAAGTGTTCAGGTTAGTTCACTTTTGTTCATGACCTGTCCAGTGGGTCGAGACCATTGTCTCTTACCCCTGAGAGTCGAGAGAACGGATTCCTGCTTCGCGGTGACATTTTGATAGTTATTGAAGTGACACTCTTGAGTTCCATAACAAATATACTCACCTAGTTGTGCTTGCAGGGGTTGAGCTTTGGCTCTTTGGTCCAGTCTCACAACTGTCAATCAACTGGTGGTGTTATGGTCACCATATATAATATTATGTGGTAGTAAACCTCAGCATCACTGCGAAGCATAGCCTGGGCCAATAATCAATAAAAGTTTAGGAGATTTTAAAAGGCTAGCAAAAACTATGATAGTTTACTAGGCATAAAATATAAGTCACCAGAACACCATAAGAAAACTACAATCTTTGTAACTCACATTCTATTACTTAATCCAGCATCTTAAAGCTTTATATGATCATCAACAGGCCTCAAAACTGCATACACTCAGCACTAGCTGACACCAGGCTCTATCCTGGCACAGTGGGACACTAGCGCCTATTATGCTGCTAAATACCAATACAGGATGGTGGTGTCACAATCGTTAACAAATGAGGTTGAGGAATCAATATCATATACAGTACAAGGGCATCACTTGAGATCCTCAGGTACCCACCTCAATAAAACATATGAAAGCTCCTACCACCTGGTGTAAATGATGCACAATGGTAGAAATGATTCATGGTATACACTACTGCATCATATTAAATATCCTAGCAGTCAATTAACACAAATAAGACCACTAAAACCCAGACCAGAGCGGCACACATGCGCCCAGCTCGGAAGATCAAAGAGTAGTGACCGGCAAGGAGTCAAGCAGGCCGAGAGCGACAATGTTTCAAAAACCACAAGTCAGCTGACTCTCATCTTTCAAATATCTCAAGCTCATATACAGACGTTTTTCAGTAAATAACCTCTAATTCATACAACTAAACCAAGGTTATAATACACAACCTTACATAAGAATACATATCAATAATTCAATGCATTAATAATTATAGATCATATCTTGATATACAAATAAGTCAACAGGGAATTCATATTAGCAAGACCTGATAACACTGGCTGGGATGGTACGCAAGGGGGGGAGGGGGGTTAAAGGTGGATTTCAAGACGTTACCAGTTAGCCGTTATACATAAGTATACAAGAACACAATGTAAAGCATCATGTACCAAAATAAGTAACAAAACCTTGTCTCTGTGGTATATATCTCACAGTACCAGAATATAAATTACTGTCATGACAAGAGGACAATGCAATGAACAATAATGAAATGGATATTACACAGTATACATGTGAGTATACTCACGCAGCGATCACCACACACAGCGATCACCACACACACACAGCAGAAGGCCTGCAGCAGCTACTAAACCGCTTTGTCGCAGCCTGTTCCGCATTCGGCATGACAATCAGCCTGAAGAAGACACAGGTGATGGGACAAGATGTCAATGAGCTACCCTGTATAAATATAGCAGACTATGTGCTGGAGGCAGTTCACGAGTTTGTGTGCCTGGGCTCCACAATCTCAGACACCCTTTCCCTGGACACTGAGCTCAACAGGCGTATCGGGAAGGCCGTAACAACATTGGCCAGGCTCACAAAGCGCGTTTGGGAAAATGCCAGTCTGACAGTGCACACCAAGACACAAGTCTACATGGCATGTGTGGTGAGTACACTTCTCTACGGCTCTGAATCCTGGACCCGCACTCTCGCTAGGAGAGACGGCTCAATACCTTTCACATGCGGAACCTGAGACGCATCCTTGACATCACATGGAAAGACCACGTCACCAACAACACAGTTCTCGAGAGAACTGGAGTTCCTTCAATGTTCACTCTCCTGAAACAGAGACGCATGCGATGGCTGGGACATGTCACACGCATGGTTGATGGCGACATACCGAAGGACCTCTTGTATGGAGAACTGGCATCAGGAAGGTGACCTACCGGAAGACCTCAGCTGCATTTCAAGGATGCCTGCAAACGCGACCTCAAGCAGATGAACATCGACATCAACACTTGGGAGTCAGCAGCTGCGGACAGATCTGCCTGGAGATGCAAAGTGCCGAAGGGGCTCCAACAATTCGAGGATGAACTGAAGAGGTAGGCGGAGGATAATAGACTTCAGAGGAGGTCTCGACCACTGTCAGACGCACCCGCTTCGGCGTTTATCTGCGCTCCCTGCAGTCGGGACTGTCATTCTCGGGTTGGCCTTCACAGCCACAGCAGGCGCTGCATCCAACTAGACTACAACAACTAGACACCCAGGGCACACCTCCATAACTCACGGGATTGACGGATGCCTACTAGACATGTGAGTAATACATCAGAGACCTAAATGTATACATTCTACATCATAATACCCATATCATGTCCTATACAGCAATATGTAGCATGCCATAATATAAGCACATAATCGTTTTTACCAAGTTAGTTTTGTAGTTACATGACATTAGGCTGCTGCTGTTCACTACACTTCCAATATATATCCACAAATACATGGCATTCAACTTTGGTATTGAAATATAATATGCATAAGTATATATGACATACATTGCCAATACACAATTATTACTAGTATATTGTTGAAAAGAGATTAAATAAATAATATTATATTCGTGATACTAGGCTAATCAGCCAGGATATCACTATACAGTTGGAACACATCATACACCAGCCACAATATGATTATACTGGTGTATGTGTGGTCATAACAGGTGTATAAATTCCTGAGCCTACTGAGCTCTATCATACCTACATTTGAAACTGTGTATGGAGTCTGCCCCCACCACATCACTGCCTAATGCATTCCTTCCGTTAACTACTCTGACACTGAAAAAGTTCTTTCTAACTTTCCTGTGGCTCATTTGGGTACTAAGTTTCCATTTGTGTCTTCTTGTTCGTGTTAAGCAATTTATCTTTATTTACCCTGTTGATTCCTCTTAGAATTTTGTAAGTAATGATTATGTCTCGCCGAACACTCCTGTCTTCAAGTAACGCGAGGGACATTTTACGCAGCCTTTCCCCCATAATTCATGCCTGTTAATGAACAAATGTGTAGTGTAGTGTCATGCCTCTTAGTTTTGGGACTAGCCTTGTGGCATACCTCTGAACTTTTTCCAGCTCAGTTCTGAGCTTGTCAAGGTACGCGCTCAAGGCTGGAGCTGCATACCCCAGGATTGGTTTTGCATATGTGGTAAACAAAGTTCTGAATGATTCCTTACAAAGGTTCCTGAAGGCAGTTTTGATGTTATCCAGCCTCGCATACGCTGCAGATGTTATTCTTTTTAAGTGGGGATTCATAAGACAGGATGGGCGTGATATCAACCCCTAGATCTTTCTCTCTGTCCGTTTCATTAAAGACTTCATCTCCCATTCGGTATCCTGTGTCTTGCCTCCAGTTTTCACCGCCCAGTTTCATTACCTTACATTTACTCGGGGTGAACTTTAGTAGCCATTTATTGAACAATTCATTCAGTTGGTCCAGGTCATTTTGTAGCCTCATACTATCTTCCTCTGTCTTATTCCTCCTCCTAATTTTTGCATCTCCAGCAAACAATGAAAGGAATGAGTCTATACCCTCTGGGAGTCTATACCCTCCATATGCGAACTTCATAATTTATTTTTGCCCTCCTTATCTCTTTTTTAACACTTGTAAGCAATTGGGCGATTTCTTATTCTGGACTGACTTCCCAGTTCTTAATCCTTTTCCTTAATCCTTAATCCATTCTTAATTCAGTTTGGAGCGGGAGTTCGTCCAGCTGGTTAGAAAGTTTTGGGCATGGGGGGGGGGCGGTCTTGGAGTGAGGCGTGAACTGAGAGATGGGTGATGTAAAAAGGGTATGCGATGTGGATTCAAATATAACTTCTTTAATTAAAAATATTCTGAGAAAAGTACAGGAACGTCGAACATAATACAAATTTAATGGATCGAATAGTAATGACCCGAAATGGATAACATAAAAACAAAACTCACTGTGACTTCAAGACGATCTAAATAGGGTTTTGAAATGGTCAAAAGATTCGCAGATGCAGTTCAGTGCTGACAAATGTAAGGTTTTGAGACCCAGTAATGATGATAGTGTTAGTAGATACGAGCTAGATGGTGTTGAGATTGCAAAGTCGGATTGCGAAAGGGATCTGGGAGTTATGATTAGTAAGAATTAAAAACCAAAAAATCAATGCACAAATATTCGGAATAAGGTAAATAGAACAGTGGGATTTATTAATTAAAGCATTAGGAACACGACACCTGGTGTCGTGTTCCTAATGCTTTGATCTTCTTCAGCTATATCTTCCTCTGGTTAGGGCCCATTTAGATTATGCAGTTTAGTTTGGGATACCATACAGTTTAGTTTGGGAATGGATATAAATTCACTTGAACGCGTCCAGTGTAGGATGACAAAGTTAATCCCAAAAATTAGAAACATGTCATATGAAGAAAGATTAAGAAAACTTAATGATGGAGACATACACGTGGATGACTCGACTTAACAAAAGGGATATTAATGGTGTATTGGTGGTCAATTCAGGACGGAGCACGAAACGATGGGTATAGGTTGGATACATGTGGATTTAGGAGAAACTTGGGTAGGTGCTGGTTCGTTGGCAGTGTTGTTGATTTGTGGAACGAGTTGCCTCGTGGCGTGGTGGAGGTTGGGTCACTTGATTGTTTCGGTGGCAGGGCTGTTGATTTGTGGAACCAGTTGCCGCGTGGCGGTTGGGTCACTTGATTGTTTCGGGCGTGGGTTGGGCATGTATATGAGTGGGATTGGGCGGTTATATGTAGGAGCTGCCTTGAATGGACCAGTAGGCCATATGCAGTTACCTTTATTCATATGTTCTTAGATCATTTACATATATTGCGCCCAGAAGATTTACGGGGCGCAATATCCTTAACCTGGTAAAAATCCTTAACTGTAGCCTATGTGTAACTCAACAGGAAAATGGGTTCGATTCTTTGCAGTGGTCGTATTCCAGGGAACTTATTCCAGAACTCTTGTATATATAAATAAAAAAAATAATATATCAGAAACAGTATAGGTCCCAGGACTGACCCCTGTGGGACTCCACTGGTGACACCTCGACAATCTGAGACCTCGTCCCTCACAGTGACTCGCTGTCTTATGATGCTTAGGTATTCCCTAATCCAATGGAGTACCTTCCTTTTTATTCCTACCTACATCGCCAACTTATGCACTAGTCACTTGTGTGGTACTGTGTCAAAAGCTTTCTGGCAATCCAAAAATACGCAGTCGGCCCACCCTTCTTTTTCTTGCCTGATTTTTATTGCCTGGTCGTAGAATTCAATTAATCCTGAGCCATGACTTGCAATCTCTGAACCCATGCTGATGTTCTGATACAAAGTACGTTCGCTTCAGATGTTCCACTAGCTTTTTTGCATAAGCTTCTCTATCACCTTGCATTGTATGCAAGTAAAGGACACTGGCCTGTAGTTCAGTGCCTCCTGCCTATTCCCCCCGTTATTGCATCTCGGGACTACATTAGCTATTCGTCCAAATTTTTGGCAGTTCATTTGTTACCAGTGATTTGTTAAACACTTTGGAGAGTGGTAGGCACAATGCTTCTGCTTTTTCCTTTAGTATCCATGGAGAGATACTAAAGAGAGAGATCTAGGCTTATTGCCTTTGTCACATCCATATCTATCAGAGGCTTCCTTACTTCCCAACTGGTAATCCTAAACTCCTCTAGCAGTGCCTGATTATCTATTCCCTCTCCTATCTCCAGAACTTCTTCTTGCTCTAATGTGAAGAACTCCTGGATCTTTTTATTGAGTTCCTCGCACACTTCTTTATCGTTTGTAGTGAATCTGTTTGCCCCCATCCTCAGTTTTATCAACTGTTCCTTCACTGTTGGTTTTCTCCTGATGTGGCTATGCAGCAATTTAGGTTGAGTCTTTTCCTTGCTTGGTATGTCATTTTCGTATTGCTCTTCTGCCTCTCTTCTCACCCTGACGTATTCATTCCTGGCACTCTGGGGCCGGATTCAGGAAGGTACTTACGAAGGTTTTTCCTCTTAGCTAAGAGCGTTTTCCGTCTTAGCGCCTTCGTGGCGGCTACGTCCGTATTCAATTAACTACCCTAAGTGGAAAAACCTTCGTAAGTTCATTCCGGGATTTAAGTGTGGTTTCGACCACTCGTAGCTTTACGTAAACTGGATATAAGTCATTTTTTCCCTACTACATAACACTGGGATCGATTTATGATATTGGAACATGACCAAAATATTATAGCTGGTGAATCTAGTGGAGAGGAATCCTTCGTGTTAGTTATATATGCATTCTCTGCTTGAAACTTGAAGTAAATAAGTGTTTGATGATTGTAGAATTAGTTTTATAATAGCAAGATATTATACCAGTAGTTATTAAGTAAATAAACACTGGTGAACATGAAATATGAGAGAAGGTGATGAGCCCTGCCTGATGGGATCATTTACTATCACCAAATGTCCCTGTTCACCTAGTACTGTAGTAAGGGTGTACCTTAGCTATACATACCCATTTCTAATTTATTTAGTTTGGTTTTATTTTGAAATTAAATCTGGGTGAGACATAAAATAAAAATATGCTGCACAATTGATATTAGGTAAGGAGAAGGGTAAAAATGTCACAAACTTTATTCATTGAATACTTAAAGCTATAATTATGACTATATAGATTATTAAAAAAGAGAGAGGGAAGTAGGGGTCCAAGACCTCTTCCTGTTATACAATTCGGTTGTGGATCAAGTAATTATCAAAAGAAGGCACCATGCCGGGAAGGCTATGTAGCAGTAAGGCAGTGAGGTAAGGCAGTGAGGTGAGGCAGCTACTTATTTGAGAAATGCTTATTTTATTTACCTTATTAGCTGAGGCAACTTATTTTATTTGAGGAATACTCAGCTGATTCCTCTACATTTAGCATGGAACAAATTTGTGTCCAAGACCTCTTCCTGTTACTCAATTTGGCTGTGTGTAATCAAACTAGAAGTGCTCTACAAATCAAGGGACCCAGAATGTGGAATGACCTCCCGAATCATGTCAAAGGCTGTACCTCTCTCAACCAGTTTAAGAGTTAAACCAAGTACTGCCTAATTAACTCCATGTAACCTAACTTACCTCCTAAATGTCAACCCATGTCTTGCTATTTTTTAAACAACGCTGTTCACCAACATGTGCAATTGCTGATTTATGCTATGTTAACCCCCTTTTTGTATTTTTTATTCCTTCTTTCAACACAATTTATACCTAATCCCGATTACTATTAAGTTTTAGTCTGTGTTTTTTTCCCCCCACACCTTGCCCGAAATGCTATGAGTATTAGTGGCTTTAGGTATTGTATGTACTAGCTCTGCCTATAAATCCAACATTATGTTTGTAAATCAACTGTATGTACTTTTCCTAAATAAAATGTATTTATTATTTATTTTTTAATCAGTAAGTATTAAAAGAAGGCACCAAGCTGGGAAGGGGATGTAGCACCATTGTGTGTAACAATAAACCAAATTTTTTTTAACAAATAATGCACCTGTATGGTAAAACAAATCCTGTCAGGTGTAAAAATATTGATGCAGTTATTTAAATGAAAAATATAATGAAAGAAATATTACTGGTTTATTTTTATCCTATCTTTTTGTACTGTACAGTATATCCAAGGAAGTGAAAAATTGAGACATAATGCACAATTTAATGAATGATTAGCATGGATTAGCAGTTCAAAAGAAATATGACTTGTATTACATATCAACATGAGATCTTAATGATCCATGGTCAACATGATTTAATAAGGATAATACAGTACTGTATTTGTAATAATACAAACTATAATTTAAAATCTTTATTACTTATTTTTTTTATTAAGAAGATTAGGTATACACAGCAATGTGCTGCTACCCTATTCTATATGGAATATTACACAGTGTAGATAAAAAACTAGCTATAAGTTTATCTAATACTCCCATCTCACAGGATGGTTAGACATACTGTACATGGAATCAATTTAGAAAATACCAGCCTCAATACAAAAAACAAATCAACTCTGACTAAACAACTCTAAGCAATTTTCACAAGAGGTAAGCACTGAATCATGGAAACATTATATTATAATTACTCTTACCAGTTTCTACAAAACTCCTCTCAGAAAATGTATTTTTAATCATGTTTAGGTATACACAGCAATGTGCTGCTTCCCTATTCTGTATAAAGGACCACACAGTGTAGATCAAAAACCAGCTACAAGCTCACCCAACATCCTCACCTCACAGGATGGCCAGTCATACATGGAATTAGGAGAGAACAAATTACTTAATGCTGATCTATTAGCCTCCACTGGCAAAATCTGGGTGCAGCACAAGAATATTTTCCAATATTCCTGAGTGTATGAAGTAATTACAGAGCTCAAAATACCTCATACCATTTGGTATGAAGTCACTGATAACAGGACAATCACAGATATAGTGTTGGAGAGTATGTTCTCTCAAGTAGGACTGAAAACAGATGTTTTTTTTCCACCAAGAGGGCTATAAACCCATGGAACTGCCTACCCGCTGAAGCCGTAAATGCCAAATTCCAGCTAAAAAATATCATTAAGACAATTGGCGGGCCCTTTAACAAGCCGCCGGCTTTCTGTCCTCTTCGAGGTCACTAGATAGTTAGTGGCCCTTGGGTAAATTCAGTAAATATATACAATAATTGTCAGCGCATCTTCCGAGCAACAAGGACAGCTACACAGTATCTCTTAGAATTACGTAGGTAAACAACAAATGTAACATATTTGTTTACTACAATGTCGTTGCTGGCTGTAGAAGTTGAAAAAACATTGTTTTACTTCGAAATATACTAATTTTATAAGAAAATTCGACGTAAATAGGAGGCAGTAGAGCTCCGATAAGCCAGCGCTAAATCTTCAATATGAAGAATGTTGCTGCTCTCTGATTGGCCAAACGAAACACAGTAGTGACCTCTATCGGCACGCAGGTGAACCAACAATTTTCTTCCTAAGTATACCTTATTGAATCGCACCTAAGCATCTTCTTAGGGCGCACTTAGGAACCTTCGTAGCAAACCCACTTACGAAGAAATACACAGAGCTTCCTGAATCTAGGTCCTGGTATCTTTCTCAGATGTGGGACTCTGTGTACTAGTAGGTTGTTTAATAAATTCATTTATTTTGTTACACGGGCCTTTGATATTATTGCTCATTTTGCAGTACTGCGCCACTTGCTACTTTACAATGTCATTAATTTGAGTTGGCTTGGAATTCAGCCCCTAACCCCAAAACACTGAATTAAAATTCGGTGTGAGAACCCATCCGATACCTACAAGATTTGTTTGCAAACAAGTTGCAAAGGGAACGACCTAAGTGAGGAAGGAATGGTATTGCTTGTGGAACTAAAGACCGACCTGGCCTTCATCTCCACCTGAAGAACTTAAAGTTTTGGTGTCTTGCTCACTCGTCCGGAGTGTGTTCATTTGTTGTCATAGGGAAACATTCAAATCCACATCCCCTTAACCAGAAATAGTCTCACAGGCCCTGGCGCCCAACACAGTGCTAGGCTTGTATGGGAAAATTGGTCATTTCACCTCCGACTCCCAAGATGGAAAAAATGAAAAGGATAAAGATAATAAATAAGGGATAAAAGGAAAATAAATATTCTTACATGTGGTAAGGATGACACAAGTGGGCCAGACATTCTGCGAAAATTTGCGGCCAGGACACTCCACAATACATGTTGCTAGGTCACTTCGTGACACTTGTGGAAAGTACAGTAAGTGGCATCTGTCGACATGACACTCAATGAAACATGTGGTTAATGCACGCAGTAAAACAAGTGGTCACAACACTTCGTGACACATGAGGCCAGGACACTCCATGAAACAATTGGCATATGTCGGCAGAACACTCTATAAAATATGTGGCTAAGACACCTCGCGACACATGTGGAAAGGATATTCTATGAAACAAATCGGCAGGAAATTCTGAGAAACAATGGCCCGAATATTGTGTGAAACAAGTTGACAGCACACTTAATGAAACAAGTGGTCATGACACCTGGTGAAACAAATAGTCAGGAGACTGGGAAACATGTGACCAGACTTCTCCAAGAAACATGTGGCCAGGAAACTCAATATATTATGTAGCCACGACACTCCGTTACACGTGTGGCCCCGATCTCACATGAAACATGGTACCAACAAACTCCGTTACACATGTAGCCAGGACACTTCGTTACACATGTGGCGCGGATACTCAATGAAACAAATTGCCAGGACAGTGTAAAAGAAGTGGCCAGTACATTCAGAAAAAAAACATGGAACGGACACTCTTTGAAACAAGTGGCCAGGATACTTCGCTACACATGTGGTAAAGCCACTCAGTGAAGCACGGGGCCAGGACGCTGTAAAACAAGTGGTCAGGACAATCTGTGAGACAAGTGGCCAGGACTTTCACTAAAACACATGGCAAGGACACTCTTTGAAACATTTGGCCAGGACACTTCGCGAATCATGAGACCAGGACACTCCGTGACACATGTGTTCAGGAATCTCAGTCAAACATGTAGCCGGAACATTCCGTGACACATTTGCCCAGCACACTCCTCGATTCATGAGACCAGAACAGTCCATGACACATGTGTTTGCGACACCCGTCAAACATATGGCCAAACACTGTGAAATCTTTGGTAATGACAGATTGTGCAACATGTGCTCTGCACACTGTGAAAACAAGTGGCCAGGATTCTCCGTG
>NC_091165.1:45663702-45700985 GCF_040958095.1 Procambarus clarkii | reverse complement strand
TTACTATCAATCTGTGTGATTTCTGTAGAGTGGCACGAGTAGATGTAATATTATATTTTCAACACAATTTTTAGATATTATTATCGTGTTTTATAATAATTGTGAGCATTGTCTTGTGAGGTTTATTATATATATATATATATATATATATATATATATATATATATATTGTCACTCTACATAAAAATTCCACTTATGTTCTTTTCTTCTCGTTCCAGGAGAAAACCAGTTTTTGTAAAATAAGTAGATTGAATATCCCAGTTTATTTTACCTGTGATTGCAGGTCTCTGTTTGATTATTGTTGGGTTTTATTAAAGTGACAGTGTTGTTGTATTTATTTTAGCACTAAAGTTTGGTTCTCTATTGCAACTGTATTTTGTTGGTCTGCATGATCCGGTGTTGTTTTAATTTGTCAATTAGTAATTAAAGAGTCAGTGAGTTGTTATTAGTGTTACTAATTAACGTCATTAGGGAAGTGTAAGGAAATTGGCAAAATGTTGATTAATTCTTGGTTATCAAGCAATTTAAGTGATCAGCTCAGCGTTAACGTAATACAGTGCGAGTTAATTAACTGACAGCTTGACAGTAATTAGTGCAGTTACTCACTGATTGCTAATTACCCGGTGTTTGAATACTTACCTTCGATAAGCAGTGTTTGATTGCCTGACTGTCTGTGTCAATAGATCTCGATTTAACGTATATTACCCTGTTTTTGACTGACTGTCCAGGAGACAGTAATTAACGAGATTGTGTTAAACTTGTTGTTTTGATGGAAATTGATTAGATCAATTGTCTTGTGTTTGTCATAGTACTATAACGTAATTGATTGTCTTGACTGCCTTCCGGAGATACGAGCTTTAACATAATTAACTTGGTGCACAGAAGACTGTCTCTGTGACAGGCCTGTCAATCGTGTCTTCGTTGCTATTCAAACTGTTTTGCCACAGTCGCTAAGAACTGCCACTTGCGTCTGAGAGGTCACCCACTGTTTCAGTTAGTTCTTGTTGAGAAGACGCGAGCGGTCTGAAATGGAGTTCGACTATACTGGCTAATTGTATAGTATTGCAGCGTGCCACTACGGACCTTAAAGTAACGTTAAACTATTGTTGCCTTGTATTGTTAAGATTTGTAAATAAATATTAATTGTTACTAAACTACAAGTGGCTTTTCGTCGACACCTTAAAACAATCTTGTCCCCAGTATTAGACTCTGCCATATACTTGAAGCTGATTATATGCTGTTCAGACCCTTCTAGACCCGAGCCCATTTCATAGCCACACACACCCACCTATATACATTTGCTGTGAGATCCCCTAGAGTAACCGTTACAACTGCCGTCAGCAGTTATAGGAGTTCAACGACCCAGTGCATAAAAGAGTGCTTAGGATTTGGACTCTGACGGCAGGTCTACGCCACCTATTGCAGCCGTAAAGCAATAAGCTGCTCTAAGAGCATTTAGTGTGTTGTTTGTCCAGTCCTTTCTGACTAAGGTGACTGGTACTAATTCCATCGCCATTGAGTATCATCTCACACCAGGATACTCTGTGAAACAAGTGTCAAGGACATTCAGTAAAACACAAGGCAATGACACTGAAAAATGTGGCCAGGACACACCGTGACTCATGTATCCAGGACACTGTGACACTTGTGACAAGCACACTCCGCGAATCATGAGGACACTATGAATCATAAGGACACTCAGTGTCACATGTGTTCAGGAAACTCTGTCAGACATATGGTCCGGACACTTTGTGAAACATGTGGCCATTCCACTCCGCGAATCATGAGGCTAGGACACTCCGTGACACATGTGGCCAGTGCAATCCGTCATGTGGCCAAACACTCTATGAAACCTTAGGTCAGGACAGATTATGTAACATGGGCTCTGGACACTCCTTGAATTGAAACAAGTGGCCAGGAAACTCCGTGAAACATATGGCCAAAACACTTTTTGAAACAAACGGAGGGGACACTTAGTGAAACAAGCGGCCATTACACTATGAAACCTGTGGTCAGAAAACACTGTGAAAGAAGCGGCAAGGACACTGAAACAAGTGGCCAGGACACTTTGTAAAATAAGTGGTCAAAACACTCCTTGAAACATGTGACCAGAACACGTTATGAAACAAGCGGCAAGAACACTTTTTGAAACATGTGACCAGGACACACTGTGAAGCAAGTGGGCAGGACACTTCATGAAACATGTGGCCAAGACACTCTTTGACACATGTGGTATGGATACTCTTTGAAACAAGTTGCCAGGACATTCTACGACAGAAGTGGATACGACACAATTTGAAAAAAAAAATACCAGTACATTCAGTAAAACACATAGCAAGTCACTCCGCGAAGCATGAGGTTAGAATATTCTATGAAACAAGTGAACAAGACATTCTGTGGAAAATGTGGCCAGGACACTCTGTGTAACATGTGAGTGAACACATGTAGCTAGGTCACTCCGTGACACATGTGAACAGGACAATCAGGGGCATAAGTCTGCAGGACACTCTGACAAATGTGGCCAGTGCACGCCGTGAATCAAGTGGCCACAACATTCCGTGACACATGAGAATAGGACACTCCATGCAACAAGTCGCCAGGAAAATAACTGTCATAGGTCGGCAGGACACTCCTCGACATATGTCGGCAGGACACTCCTCGACATATGTCGGCAGGACACTCCTCGACACATGTGGTAAAGATATTCTATGAAGCAAGTGGTCATGATACTCTGTGAAACAAGTGGCATGTATACCCTGTGAAACAAGTGGTATGGACACTTGAAATTATATGGCCAGACCTCTCCAAGAAACATATGCTTGCAAACTCTATAAAATGTGGCTAATACAATCTAATACACATGTGACCAGAACGCTACTTGAAACCTGTGGTCAACAAACTCCGTTACACATGTTGCCAGAACATTCACTTACACATGTGGTCAGGACACTTCATTACACGGGTGGTAAGCATATTCAATGAAACAAGTGACCAGGACAGTGTAAAATAAGTGGCCAAGTCTTTCAGTAACACATTGGAAAGGACACTTTTTGAAACACGTAGCCAGGATACTTCGTTACACCTGTGGCCAGGATACTTCGTTACACCTGTGGCCAGGATACTTCGTTACACCTGTGGCCAGGATACTTCGTTACACCTGTGGCCAGGATACTTCGTTACACCTGTCGCCAGGATACTTCGTTACACCTGTGGCCAGGATACTTCGTTACACCTGTGGCCAGGATACTTCGTTACACCTGTGGCCAGGATACTTCGTTACACCTGTGGCCAGGATACTTCGTTACACCTGTGGCCAGGATACTTCGTTACACCTGTGGCCAGGATACTTCGTTACACCTGTGGCCAGGATACTTCGTTACACCTGTGGCCAGGATACTTCGTTACACCTGTGGCCAGGATACTTCGTTACACCTATTGCCAGGATACTTCGTTACACCTGTCGCCAGGATACTTCGTTACACCTGTCGCCAGGATACTTCGTTACACCTGTGGCCAGGATACTTCGTTACACCTGTGGCCAGGATACTTCGTTACACCTGTGGCCAGGATACTTCGTTACACCTGTGGCCAGGATACTTCGTTACACCTGTGGCCAGGATACTTCGTTACACCTGTGGCCAGGATACTTCGTTACACCTGTGGCCAGGATACTTCGTTACACCTGTGGCCAGGATACTTCGTTACACCTGTGGCCAGGATACTTCGTTACACCTGTGGCCAGGATACTTCGTTACACCTGTGGCCAGGATACTTCGTTACACCTGTGGCCAGGATACTTCGTTACACCTGTGGCCAGGATACTTCGTTACACCTGTGGCCAGGATACTTCGTTACACCTGTGGCCAGGATACTTCGTTACACCTGTGGCCAGGATACTTCGTTACACCTGTGGCCAGGATACTTCATTACACCTGTGGCCAGGATACTTCGTTACACCTGTGGCCAGGATACTTCGTTACACCTGTGGCCAGGATACTTCGTTACACCTGTGGCCAGGATACTTCGTTACACCTGTGGCCAGGATACTTCGTTACACCTGTGGCCAGGATACTTCGTTACACCTGTCGCCAGGATACTTCGTTACACCTGTGGCCAGGATACTTCGTTACACCTGTCGCCAGGATACTTCGTTACACCTGTCGCCAGGATACTTCGTTACACCTGTCGCCAGGATACTTCGTTACGCATGTGGTCAGGACAATCTGTTAAACAAGTGACCAGGACATTCTGTTAAACACATGGCAATGACACAATTTGAACCATGTGGCCAGGACACCCCGTGACACATGTGGCCAGGACACCCCCGTGAGACATGTGGCTAGCACACTCCGCGAATCATGATGCTGGGACACTCTGTGACATATGTATTTAGGGCTCTCGGTGAAACATGTGACCAAACACTCGCTGAAACCTTGGATCAGTACAGTTTTTGTAACATGGACCCTAGACACTCCATGAAACCTGTTGCCAAGACAATTCGCGACACATGTGGTATTCTATGAAACATGAGGCCATGATATTCATTAAAACACATGACATGGATACTCTTTGAAGCATGTGGATACATCTGTTTCCAAAGATGTTACTCTTTGAAACATTGTTTTTTATTAATTAATTTATTTATATATACGAGTGCTTTTACATTCGCGAAAAACCACTAGCACGCAGAACATTTCGGGCAGGCCCTTAATCTTAATTTTTTCCTGGAATACGACCCGGCAAATCTTTTAACAATCAGGTACCCATTCACTGCTTGGTAAACAGAGGCTACATTTAAGGATTTGCGCCAAATCAATCCTCCCCGCCCAGGATACGAACCCAGGCCAAATCGCTTGCGACGCTCGGGGAAAGTGTCTTATCACTGCGCCACGGGGACATTTCGTGACACTTTCGGTAGGGACATTCAAAGACACAAGTGGGAAGGCCATTCGGCGAAAAGTGCGGCCAGGACACTCTGTGTAACATGTTGCCAAGATACTTCGTTACAAATGAGGCAAGGATTCTCAGTGAAAGAAGTGACCAGAACAATTTAAAACAAGTGGTCAGGACCCTTTGTGAAACTAATGGCAAGGACATTCAGTAAAACACATTGACAAGGACACTTTTTGAAACATGTGGACAGGCTAATCCGCGACTCATGTGGCCAGGACACTCCGTGACACACGTGTTTAGAACACTCCGTCAAACGTGTGGCCAAACCTTCTGTGAAACCTTTGGTCAGTACAGTCTGTATAACAGGTGCCCTGGATATTCCAAGAAACAACTGGCCAGGACACTCCGTGAAACATATGGCCAGAATTCTTTATGAAACAAGCGGCAAGTACACTCTGTGAAACAAGTGGCCAGGACACACTTTAAAACAGGTGACCAGGACTCAATTTGAAACAAATGGCCAGAACATTCCATGAAACAAGTAGCCAGAACTCTGTGACACAAGTGACTAAGTCACTCTATGGTATGTGTGGCTAAGATTCTGTGAAACAAGTGGCCAAGACATTCTAAGAATTGTATTGCCATTGAAACCTGTGAATCAAGTTGTCAGAAGATGCTCTGAAACAAGTGACCAGGACACTATTTGAAACAAGGGATTAACAATGTTGGTATATATGATTAACACTTTTTTCGTCATTTCCTGACAGTGTTGTTTATATGTAACGCACCTGGAGATATTAACATGCTATCTACACAGTAACTAACCTCCCATGAATGGGGCTACCAAAATTCTCAAATTCACACCATTCTCACATTTGCTCAGCCATACAAACATATACACACAAGAAGCACAAATGACATGTGCTTCCTGTCCCATTAAGCAGCTGAATCACCATTAAGAATACAAAAACTAGCAGACACTTGCAAGAGGATTGGCAATGCCAAGCCAATATTTCGTAGCAAAATACTGGAAGAACATTCTTGGAAGAGATGGCCAGGACACTCTTTGAAACTTGTGGTCAGAACATTGCGGAAAACAATTGACCAGGGCAGTGAAACATTTGTTCAGGACATTAAGTGGCACATGTAAGCAGGGCATTCTATGAAACATGTGGACAAAACTATGCACGACACATGTGGCCAGGATACTACTCCATGTAGCAAGTGGTCAGAACACTCCGTGAAACAAGTAGACCAGGAAATTCCGGGAAAAAGAGGCCAGGACACGCTTTTATACATGTGACTTGGAAACTTTGTGACAAATGTTGTCAGGTCGCTCAGTAACATATATGGCCAGAACAATAAGTGGCATATGACGGCAGGACACTCCTTGAAACATCTGGCCTAGACACTCCGTGACACACCTGGTAAGGATATTATGTGAAACAAGTGGGCAGGACATTCTGCGAAATAAGTAGCCAGAACACTATTTCAAACAAAAAGTCAGGACACTCTGGGAAAATGTGTCCAAGACACACTCTGAAACAAGTGGTCAAGACACTGGGAAACATGTTGCCTGTACACTCCAAGAAACACATCACCAGGAAACAATATAATATGTAGCCAGGACACTCCGTTACACATGTTGCCAGAACTCTCAGGTATACATGTGGCCAGGCCACTTTGTTACACATGTAGCAAGGATACTCAGCGAAAGAAGTGAAACAAGACAGTGTAAACAAGTTATCCGACACTCTGTGAAACAAGTGGCCACGACATTCAGTAAAACACATGGCAAGGATTCTATTTGAAACATGTGACTAGGAAACTTTGTTACACATGTGGTCAGGATACTTCGTAACACATGTGGTAAGGATACTCAGTGAAACAAGTGGCCAAAATACTCCGTGATACATGTGCTCAGGACACTCCGTGACCCATGTGGCCAGCACACTCCAAGATTCATGTGGCCAGGACAATCCGGGACACTTGTGGCCAGGACAAAAAGTGGCATATGTCGGCAGGACACTCCATGAAACATCTGGCCAAGACACTCCGCGACACATGCGGTAAGGATTTTCTATGAAGCAAGTGGGCAGGACATTCTGCGAAACAAGTGGCCAAAACACTACTGGAAACATGTGGCTAAAACACTATGGGAAACAAGTGGCCATGACACTCTGTGAAACAAGTGGCAAGTACACCCTGTGAAACAAGTGGTCAAAATTTAAAATTTATTGCCAAACCACTCCAAGAAACATGTGCCAGCAAACTCTATAAAATATGTGGCTAGGACACTCCGTTCTACATGTGACCTGAATGCGCCATGAAACATGTGGTCAACAAACTCCGTTACACATGAAGCTAGAATACTCACTTACACATGTGGTCAAAACACTTCGTTACACATGTGGCCAGCATACCCAATGAAACAAGTAGCAAGAACAGTGTAAAACATGACTTTCAACATGACCAGGACTTTCAGTAAAACCCATGGAAAGACACTATTGAAACATGTTGTCAGGACAGTGTAAAACAAATGGGCAGGACATTTTGCGAAACAAGTGGCCAGGAAACTATTTTAAACAAAACGTCAGGAGACAGGAAACATGTTACCTGAATACTTCAAGAAACATGTGGCCGCGAAACAATAAAATATGAAGGCAGGACACTCGGTTACATATGTGGCTAGAACACTCAGTTATGCATGTATCCAGGCCACTTTGCTACACATGTATCAAGGATTCTCAATGAAACAAGTAGACAGGACAGTGTAAAACATGAGGTCAGGACTCTTTTTGAAACATGTGGCCAGGATAATTCGTTACACATATGGCCAAAATTCTTCATTACTCAATTGGCAGTGATACCTAGTGAAACAAGTGGTTAGGTAAATCTGTGAAACAAGTGTCCAGAACATTTCGTGACAAATGCGGCAAGGACACTCCTTTAAATATTGGGCCAGGCAAGTCCGTGACACAAGTTGCCAGGTAACTCCCTGATAAATGTGGACATGACAGTAAGTGGCATATATCGGCAGAACACTCTATAAAACATGTGGCCAGTGCACACTTTGAAACAATTGACCAACACACTCCTAGTCATATGAGGCCAGGACACTCAATGAAGCAAGTGGCTACGGCAGTAAGTGGAATATGTAGGACACTGCATGAAACATGTGGACAAAACACTAGTGGCCAGGACACTATTTGAAACAAATGGTCAGGACACTCTGGGAGAAAAGTGGCGATTACACCTTGTGAAACAAGTAGTCAGGACACAGGGAAATATGTGGCCAGAAAACTGCATAAAAGACGTGGCCAGGATACTTCGTTACACATTCGACCAGAACGCTTTATCAAACATGTGGCCAACAAACTCCGTTACAGATGTGGTCATAACACTTTGTTACACATGTGACAAGGATACTCTGTAAACTAAGTGGCCAGGACAGTGTAAAACAAGTGACCAGAACAATGTAAAGCAAGTGGTCAGGACACTTTGGGAAACAAGTTGACAGGACATTCAGTAAAACACATGGCAAGGACACTCTTTGAAATATGTTTCCAGGAACCTACGTTACACATATGGCCACGATACTTTGTTTCACTTGTGCCTAGAATACTTAGTGAAACAAGTGGCCAGGACGCTGTAAAACAAGTGGTCAGTACAATGTTTGAAACAAGTTTCCAGGACATTCAGTTAAACACATGGCATGGACACACTCTGAAACATGTGGCCCGGACATTCAATAACACATTTGGCCAGAATACTCCATGAAACATCTTCCCAGGGCAATCCGTGATACATATGGCCAGCACACTCCGCGACTCATGTAGCCAGGACAATCCGTGTCACATGTGTTCAGGACACCCCGTCAAACATGTGGCCAGAACACTTCGTAAAACATGTGGCCAGAACACTTTATGAAACACCTGGCCATGACTCTCTGTAAAACTAGTGGCTAATCCACTCTGTGAAACAAGTGGACAGGATACTATATGATATAAGTAGCCAGGACACTATGAAACATATAGCCAGAACACTCTGTGAAACAAGTTATCAGGACATTCTGTGAAACATGTTTCTAGGATACTCTGTGAAACATGTTTATAGGATACTCTGTGAAACAGATTACAAGGACACTCTCTGAAACAAATCGACAGAACACTCTCTGAATCAAGTGGCCCGGTTATTCTGTGAAACATGTGGCCATGCCAATCCATGAAACATGTGGCCAGACCTCTTATCGAAACATGTTGCCTGGACACTCAATGAAACATGTGGCCAGACCTCTTATCGAAACATGTTGCCTGGACACTCAATGAAACATGTGGCCAGACCTCTTATCGAAACATGTTGCCTGGACACTCAATGAAACATGTGGCCAGACCTCTTATCGAAACATGTTGCCTGGACACTCAATGAAACATGTGGTCAGAATAGTACGCGCCTTAAGTCGCCAGGACACCACATGAAACATGTAGGCAGGTCACTCCGTGACACACGTGGACAGGACACTTTATGAAACATGTGGCAAGGACACTCCATGAATCAAGTGGCCAGGACATATTCCTGAAACATGGGGACTGGCATTCCGTGAAAGAAGAGGACTGGGCACTTTTTGAAACACTGAGAATTATGTAACTAGAACCCTCTGTGAAACATGTGGCCAGGACACTTTGTAACATATGGCCAGGCCATTCTGTGAAACATGTGGCCTGGACACCCTGTGTAACTTAAGGCTAGAACAATTCGTGAACCAAGTGGCCAGAACACTTCGTGAAACAAGTGGCCAGGACATTCCATGACACTTGAGGCCACAACACTCATATGAAACAAATGTGAAGTACAATAAGGGTCATATGTCCGCAGGACACTCAATGAAACATGTGGCCACGACACACAGCGACACATGTGGCCACGACACACAGCGACACATGTGGCCAAGTCACTCTGCGATACATGTGGCCACGACACACAGCGACACATGTGGCCAAGTCACTCTGCGATACATGTGGCCACGACACACAGCGACACATGTGGCCAAGTCACTCTGCGATACATGTGAAAAGGATATTATATAAAAAAAATGAGCAGAACTCTCTTCTAAACAAATGACCAGGACACTATGTGAACCAAGTGGCTAGGACACTGGGAAACAAGTGACTAGGATACCCTGTTGAAACAAATGATCATGACACTGGAAACATGTGGTCGGAACTCTCCAAGTAACATGTGGCCAAGAAACTCCGTTAAACTTGTTGCTAGAACATTTAGTTTCACATGTCGCAAGGATACTTGGTGAAACAAGTGGCCAGAACAATGTAAAACAAGCGGTCAGAACACTCTGTGAAACAAGTGGCAAGAACATTCAGTAAAACACAAGGCAAGGGCACTCTTTGAATCATGTGGCCCAGGATACTTCTTTACACATGTGGCAATTATGCTCAGTGAAACAAGTGGCCAGGTCACTGTAAAACAAGTGGCCAGGTCACTGTAAAACAAGTGGTTAGGATACTCAGTTAAACAAGTGGCGAGGAATTGTAGTAAAACACATGACAAGGACTCTCTTTGAAACATATGGTTAGGACAGGTACTCTGGCCAGGACAGGTACTCTGGCCAGGACAGGTACTCTGGCCAGGACAGGTACTCTGGCCAGGACAGGTACTCTGGCCAGGACAGGCACTCTGGCCAGGACAGGCACTCTGGCCAGGACAGGCACTCTGGCCAGGACAGGTACTCTGGCCAGGACAGGCACTCTGGCCAGGACAGGCACTCTGGCCAGGACAGGTACTCTGGCCAGGACAGGTACTCTGGCCAGGACAGGTACTCTGGCCAGGACAGGTACTCTGGCCAGGACAGGTACTCTGGCCAGGACAGGTACTCTGGCCAGGACAGGTACTCTGGCCAGGACAGGTACTCTGGCCAGGACAGGTACTCTGGCCAGGACAGGTACTCTGGCCAGGACAGGTACTCTGGCCAGGACAGGTACTATCAACATCAGAGGCCCGAGACTGTTCAACACGCTTCCACTACACATAAGGGGCATAGCTGGCCGACCCCTCACAGTGTTCAAGAGAGAACTGGATAAACACCTCCAAAGGATACCTGATCAACCAGGCTGTGACTCATACGTCAAGCTGCGAGCAGCCGCGTCTAACAGCCTGGTTGATCAGTCCAGCAACCAGGAGGCCTGGTCGACGACCGGGCCGCGGGGACGCTAAGCTCCGGAAGCACCTCAAGGTAGGACACTCCGTAATACACGTGGCCAGAATACTCCGTGAAACATGTGATCAGTACACTTCGTGACACATGTGGCCAGGAGACACTGTGAAGCATGAGACTAGAACAATCCAAGAAACAAGTGGTCAGAACACTTTGTGAAACATGTGGTCATGAATAAAAGTGCCATATGTCGGCAGGACATTCCATGATACATGTTGCCAAGACACTTCGTAACACGTGGCCAGGACACTCCGGGAATTATGTGGCCGGTACACTCCTAGAAATATGTAGCCACGACCATCCGTGAAACTTGGACTGGACACTGTGAAACATATAGCCAGGACACTGTGTAACATGAGGCCAGAAGACACTCTCTCATTGGACGGGGGGGGGGGGGGTTAGAAATAGTCTAAGCTACTCTATCCCTTAGAGATGTATTTCTTTCTTGTCTCAATAAACATACTTGAACTTGAAGGAAACTCTGTGAAACACAAGACTAGGAAATTCAGTGAAACAAGAGGCCAGAGCACTTCGTGAAACAAGTGGCCAGGACACTCAACGAATTATGTGGCCAGGACAATCAAGCACATGTCGGTAGGACACGCCATGATACATGTGGCGAATACACTACGCGAAACTCGTGACAAGGACAATGCCGAAAACATGTGGCCAGTACACTCCATGAAGCATTTGGGCAGGGCAATCCGTGAAACATATGGGCTGGACACTGTGAAACATGTAGATATGACACTCCGTGACCTGTGAGGCCAGGACAATAAGTGGCATATATCGGTAGGACACTCCATGAAACATGTGGGCAAGGCTCTACCACACATGTTGTAAGGATATCCTTTGAAAGAAGTGAGTAGGACACTTCGAAAAAAGTGGCTAGGACACTATGTGAAACAAATGGCCAGGAGAGTCTGTGTAACATGTTCTCTGGACACTCAGTGAAAAAAGACACAATGAAATAAGCTGTCTAGGGCACTATGTAGCAAGTGACTAGGGCACTCTATGTAGCAAGTGACTAGGGCACTCTATGTAGCAAGTGACTAGGGCACTCTATGTAGCAAGTGACTAGGGCACTCTATGTAGCAAGTGACTAGGGCACTCTATGTAGCAAGTGACTAGGGCACTCTCTGTAGCAAGTGACTAGGGCACCCTGTGTAACAAGTGACTAAGGCACTCTCTGTAGCAAGTGACTAGGGCACTCTATGTAGTATTATAGACTGTGGGTTGGTGGTGTTGTCGTCGTTGATCCTTCTCTACGGACAACCCAACCCACAACTCGGTAGAGTGCTTATACTTCACTAGGAGATCACCCTTGGCGCTTCTGGCTCTTGGAGAGGGGCTCAACGTCACACATTTAGGGGATGCGGCTCCAACACCTAGCCTCGTTGTCACGTGCACACACCCACTCGAGCCGCTGTGACTCCCCACTCTCTCCTTAGGTAATATGAGCTCCTCGATCCCCTTTTTGGCTTATTAGTATTACCTTCTACCCTGTCCAAAGCAGTGGTTCTTGGTTCTTTCTCTCTCTCTCTCTCCTTCTTTACTACCTCCTGGGAAGCCTCACTAGGACAAGGGCAAACACCAGCAAATTGGGATACATTTACTGGACAAAGCACATACACGATACATACACACATATAATAATAATGAATCCTATGCTCTATACTATTACAATCGGGTTGCTCTCCAACACAACCAGGACTCTACCATCAGCTTATCAAGTGGTATCCTATCTCCTGGTTCACCACCTGATACTATTAACCTCCTCAAGTTGATCAAGTCTACATACGCTGTTGCACCATCAGCAAGAGAATATATATATGTATCTATAAATATATACGAAGAAAATCAGCATTTGAATGCAATAACATATCAGTATAAATGTTCATTGGTGCACAACAATGATCAATCGATCACTGTCAGTCCTGGAACGCATACATCTGTAGGTAATCCAGCCTACGACTGTAACTCTAAACTTCAGTGTAAAACACTCCTTGACATAAGAATGCAAACAGTCACTCACCTCTCACTGCGTCTTGCACGCTAATGACAACCAAACACTATCAACTCCCTACTAGTAATCCACCAGAACTTCCCCTTCCACCTCTGGAAGTTCACTACCCTGATATCTTCAGGTTCTTCCGGGCTTCACTACCAGGATCCTCTGCAGCTTCTCCAGGCTGCTATCATGAAGTTTCCTTGAGTAACTACGGTGCTTCACCCTTCTGCTAGGTTCCTCCACAGCTCTCTTGGCTGCTACACCATGAAGTTTCCTCGAGCAACTATGGTGCTTCTCCACCTCTACAGAAGCACGTGACACTCCTCTTCACTGCTTCTTCTCCTCACAGCTCGAGGTCCTCTGCTCCACTATCTTGGAGTCTCATCAGCTACTTCATCTGCTGGCTTCGAAGTTCTCAGCAACTTCTTCCCCAAAGAACAAACCTGCAACCCATCGACACTCCAATAAAATTGTTTCCCCTTTAACACATAAACAAAAATAATCACACAATATGTTTGTCTCCAACCTCTATCTGTCCTCTACATACAGTGAGAGTGGACTCCCCCGTTTTGGGCGGGTCCATACTCCACCTCGCCTGGCGGCGGTCCTCACTCACTGGGAGGGTCTTCCTCCCTCAGGAGCCGGGCTTCCTCAGTCGTCCGTCAGAGCTCAGAGGGGATGGACGTCGCTCCGTGCTCCTCCCTCTTCACTCTCCTATTTCAGGCTTTCTGCCTTATTAAAACATGTCTAACTTATAAATAAACATTGCTACTGTCGCTGGGCACACGACCAACTACAAGCAATCACTATGAACTGGCGTATATCGTGCTTACCACAGATTAACTGATCGAGGGCGCTTTCCCTCTGACGGCGTCTGGTCAGGGCGCTCCACACAGCCCACGAAAATGCCTCCGGGCGGCTTAATATTCACTAATTATCGCCCACGACTTGAGACCACACGTCCCCAGCTCGATTCCACAGCTGGTACGTCTGCACACTTCTCTTCTCTTAGAGATATATCACTAGGGGTTCCCTTCTGACGGGAGCTCAAACGAAGCGCGGCTTCCCCCTGCGATGTCTGGCACTCAAGTGAGGTCAAGGCCCTCCGGAAGCGAGCCTCACGCCTCCAGCAAAATGTCCACATCTCCTCGCCAGTCATTTATCTGTATTCTTCTTCATTGCCCATAATCTCAAACTGTTACACATATCCAAGCAACTATTTTACATATGCGTTATCACCTCAATATTCGCTAGACCTTCTAATCAGGTCAGGCTTGACGAATAACTCTCAAGGAGGGAGACTCGTTTCTCCTGTAGGCTGAGATCATAACACTCCCCTCCCCTTATTTTTGAGAGTTATTCTAGTGGCAAAGCTCGGGATAATACATCCGCCACCACACTGTCTCGTTCTTCACCCGATATACTCTCTTAGGAGTCTACAATTAGTTCGTTGCTCCTTGCAACATCTGGCTCACCTCTCTCCAGAAACATGATCTTCTCATAAACGATTTGACCTCTCTGACACCTCTTAGCTAGGCTGTCCTCCTTGGACACCTGCACTCCATCGGTCCACTCTACTTACTGTCTCCACCCTCCGTTTCCTCGTCTTCTTCTCTTCACGTCCAGAGTCAGACATCTGCTGTCTGTACCTCCTCTGTCGTCTTCACACTTCCATCTACTGCCATTATACTTTCGTCTCCTGTCATCTTACTTCACTCCATCGTCTTCACCGACGCTCCTCCTTTTCGTCTCCTCATTTATCTGAGACCTCATCCTGTTCGACTCCCACCGAGTCCTCGGCTTTCCTCTATTCCTCCATGCTTGTATCATCTTCCTCTTCCCACACTTTTCACCTCTATACAACTCCATTTCTTCTCCTTCAACTCTTCTTCGTTCCCTAAAAGTTTCTTCGGGCACTGTATTACATCCAACAGCACTCGACCGTACACGTCGCCTTGCCTCTCCCAGAGTGCTCGTAAGCATCTCTCCACACATACTGTCTCTTCTCCTTTCATTTTCTCGGCTATTACTCTTCTTCATTATCTCTACTCTACGTTTTCTGTGAAACATGTCAACTCCTGACATCTCAAACAACTTAACTCTACTACCCAAATGCCTCTGTGCTCGTGGACAACTTGACGCTCTACTCTCGTCCTCTGTATGTCCACATCCTTCCTCATTCCTACTCAGCACAGTTGCATTCGCCTTCCGACTCTTAATTTCAGCAGTCTGGGCTCTACTCAGGTCCGCTCTCTTCACATGATTCTTCTTCGGCTGGGCCATCTTCACTTTTGACCTCACCGAGACTTCATTTTCCTGGGCTGGACCTTCATCAAATAGCCGTGCTATATCTACATCGATCTCTTCCACTGGCTGAATCGACACTGTCTCACCTTCTCCAGTGTCTTCCTCGTCGGCCACCTCTGTCTTCATCACTACCGAGACAGGGTATTCAATGGCTTGGCGGTCTCCTGACTCATCTCCTCGGATGTCAGTCAGGTTCACACTCTCAGGTGTCCCACCCGTGCCGTGGCCTTCTGGGCTCTCCTCTGGCACAGTCTCCGCTATGACTCTTGGCAACACCTTTGTCCCACACAAGTCATTTCCCAGGATCACTTGGACTCCTGGAATAGGTATGTCGGGGCATACTCCCAACATCACCTCCGCCGACACATATTCCGACCTTAGCTGGACAGTATATACGGGCATGTCACTCTCAGACAATAACCCATATACTCTCATCTTACTCCTGCCAGCTAACCGTCGATCATTCCCAATCAGGCTTCTCGTAATCAAGCTCTGATTAGCTCCGGTTTCTCTTAAGATACCAACTTCTACTTCAGGTTGGCTTCCTATATCCTGATCCAACCTTTGCTCATGAACGGCCTATACCTCTCGTTCACTAAGTTCGCTCTCTGTGGTTTGTCTCGGAACACATTAGTATATTTACTTTGGGGGTCACACATGGCCAGGGTCACAACTCTCTTGCCCTGCCGACAATCTCGCATCACGTGACCCAATCCGTTACAATTGTAACATCTCATCTGGGAAAAGTCTCTTCTATATGTACCAGAGTAGCTCTGACTCTGCCCACTCGTATTGGACTTCCTCGGGCCAGACGTACTACTTGTACTCTGTGGAGCTTTACTGGACTCTTGATTTCCCGGATACCGATCAGTTTCTCGTTTAGCTCCTCCATCCTCACTTTCAGAGGAAGTGCGCGACCTACTCTTCTGAGTTTTAGGGTACTTACTTTTATCTGCCCATTTATCAAAATTTTTCTCACCCCAGACTCCTCTGGGTCTCTCATAATTTCTTCCTCCCCAGACTCCATTGGATCTGCCATTGCTGCGTCTCGCCTCGCTTCTCACTCTGTTCTCCCTCAAGCTATTGTATGCTTCAGTAATCATATCCGCCCTATCTGCGGCATCTTTCACCTCCTTTATCCCTGCTTCTTGGATCTTGAACTTTGTTTCGGGATGCATCATCTCCAAGAACTTCTCCATGACCATCAGTTGCTTTAGGTCAGCGTAAGATCCAACTCCAGCAGCCTCAATCCACTTCTGGAATCGTCTTTCCAGATCTCTTGCTGTCTCAGCAAACGTACATGCTCCAACTTTGCTCATCTCTCTGAAGCGCTTTCTATAAGCTTCTGGGGTTAACTGAAACGAGCGCAATGTGCTGCTCTTTACCGTGGCATAATCCTGGCACTCTTCCAGTGACAATTGGGTGTATGCCTCCCTGGCTGCACCGGTCAATCTTAACTGGACCAGCTGGGCCCATTCCTCCTGTGGCCACTCCTTGATGCTGGGTACTTTTTCAAAGTGCTCGAAAAAGCTCTCTGCCTCTTCGGGAACAAACAAGGGAATGTCCTTCTCCCTAACCCTAACATCTGGTGGGTGTGATACCTGGGTGGTGCTCTCTGGCAACCCATGTTCAATCCTTTGTTCAGCCAAGGTTCTGTTCGCTTCTATCTGCATTTGTTTTGTTCTCTCTTTTTCTTTTTCGACCTGGGCTCTTTCTTTTTCGACCTGGGCTTTTTCTTTTTCTTTCTCCTGTTCCAACTCCAGTTCTCTTACTCTGGTTTTCTCTTTTTCTATTTCCAGTCTGGTTTTCTCGGCTTCATTTTTCATCTGGAGTTCCAATTTCATCTTTTCCAGCTGGAACTGTCTCTCCTTGTCCTCTCGTTGTTGCTGCATCTGGAGCTCTAACTGGAATCTCTCCAAGCTCCTATTTCGGCTACTCCTACTACTGCGGCTACTCTTGCTGCTCTTACTCGATCCCTGGGATCTCACTTCATCCTGCCCATCATCCTCCTTTCCACTTTCAGCACCTTTCTGGGCTCCTTGTTCTGCCGCTTCACTTTTGGCTCTTAACTTCCTCAGGATCTCATCCTTCATCCCAGCTACTTTAGATGCTTTCAACCTGATGCCACATTTTTCTGCTATTTGTTTCAATTGATCCCTCGTGCAACCTTCCAAGTCCTCAGGCTTGCCTGACTCCACAAACGCTTGCACCTTATCCATCTTTGTCCTGTGAGTCTTCCCAAGAGAGAGAATATACACCTGCGGTCACACAGTTTATCTATTTCAGCAAGGGTGTACAAATCCACTCTTGGACAGGGTGTGGGTGTGTCAGTTCACTCTCCCGGACACAGGCCCCCAATTTATTATAGACTGTGGGTTGGTGGTGTTGTCGTCGTTGATCCTTCTCTACGGACAACCCAACCCACAACTCGGTAGAGTGCTTATACTTCACTAGGAGATCACCCTTGGCGCTTCTGGCTCTTGGAGAGGGGCTCAACGTCACACATTTAGGGGATGCGGCTCCAACACCTAGCCTCGTTGTCACGTGCACACACCCACTCAAGCCGCTGTGACTCCCCACTCTCTCCTTAGGTAATATGATCTCCTCGATCCCCTTTTTGGCTTATTAGTATTACCTTCTACCCTGTCCAAAGCAGTGGTTCTTGGTTCTTTCTCTCTCTCTCTCACCTTCTTTACTACCTCCTGGGAAGCCTCACTAGGACAAGGGCAAACACCAGCAAATTGGGATACATTTACTGGACAAAGCACATACACGATACATACACACATATAATAATAATGAATCCTATGCTCTATACTATTACAATCGGGTTGCTCTCCAACACAACCAGGACTCTACCATCAGCTTATCAAGTGGTATCCTATCTCCTGGTTCACCACCTGATAATATTAACCTCCTCAAGTTGATCAAGTCTACATACGCTGTTGCACCATCAGCAAGAGAATATATATATGTATCTATAAATGTATACCAAGAAAATTAGCATTTGAATGCAATAACATATCAGTATAAATGTTCATTGGTGCACAACAATGATCAATCGATCACTGTCAGTCCTGGAACGCATACATCTGTAGGTAATCCAGCCTACGACTGTAACTCTAAACTTCAGTGTAAAACACTCCTTGACATAAGAATGCAAACAGTCACTCACCTCTCACTGCGTCTTGTACGCTAATGACAACCAAACACTATCAACTCCCTACTAGTAATCCACCAGAACTTCCCCTTCCACCTCTGGAAGTTCACTACCCTGATATCTTCAGGTTCTTCCGGGCTTCACTACCAGGATCCTCTGCAGCTTCTCCAGGCTGCTATCATGAAGTTTCCTTGAGTAACTACGGTGCTTCACCCTTCTGCTAGGTTCCTCCACAGCTCTCTTGGCTGCTACACCATGAAGTTTCCTCGAGCAACTATGGTGCTTCTCCACCTCTACAGAAGCATGTGACACTCCTCTTCACTGCTTCTTCTCCTCACAGCTCGAGGTCCTCTGCTCCACTATCTTGGAGTCTCATCAGCTACTTCATCTGCTGGCTTCGAAGTTCTCAGCAACTTCTTCCCCAAAGAACAAACCTGCAACCCATCGACACTCCAATAAAATTGTTTCCCCTTTAACACATAAACAAAAATAATCACACAATATGTTTGTCTCCAACCTCTATCTGTCCTCTACATACAGTGAGAGTGGACTCCCCCGTTTTGGGCGGGTCCATACTCCACCTCGCCTGGCGGCGGTCCTCACTCACTGGGAGGGTCTTCCTCCGTCAGGAGCCGGGCTTCCTCAGTCGTCCGTCAGAGCTCAGAGGGGATGGACGTCGCTCCGTGCTCCTCCCTCTACACTCTCCTATTTCAGGCTTTCTGCCTTATTAAAACATGTCTAACTTATAAATAAACATTGCTACTGTCGCTGGGCACACGACCAACTACAAGCAATCACTATGAACTGGCGTATATCGTGCTTACCACAGATTAACTGATCGAGGGCGCTTTCCCTCAGACGGCGTCTGGTCAGGGCGCTCCACACAGCCCACGAAAATGCCTCCGGGCGGCTTAATATTCACTAATTATCGCCCACGACTTGAGACCACACGTCCCCAGCTCGATTCCACAGCTGGTACGTCTGCACACTTCTCTTCTCTTAGAGATATATCACTAGGGGTTCCCTTCTGACGGGAGCTCAAACGAAGCGCGGCTTCCCCCTGCGATGTCTGGCACTCAAGTGAGGTCAAGGTCCTCCGGAAGCGAGCCTCACGCCTCCAGCAAAATGTCCACATCTCCTCGCCAGTCATTTATCTGTTTTCTTCTTCATTGCCCATAATCTCAAACTGTTACACATATCCAAGCAAATATTTTACATATGCGTTATCACCTCAATATTCGCTAGACCTTCTAATCAGGTCAGCCTTGACGAATAACTCTCAAGGAGGGAGACTCGTTTCTCCTGTAGGCTGAGATCATAACAGTAGCAAGTGACTAGGGCACTCTATGTAGCAAGTGACTAGGGCACTCTATGTAGCAAGTGACTAGGGCACTCTATGTAGCAAGTGACTAGGGCACTCTATGTAGCAAGTGACTAGGGCACTCTCTGTAGCAAGTGACTACGGCACCCTGTGTAACAAGTGACTAGGGCACTCTCTGTAGCAAGTGACTAGGGCACCCTGTGAAACAAGTGACTAGGGCACCCTGTGAAACACGTGACTAGGGCACCCTGTGTAACACGTGACTAGGGCACCCTGTGTAACACGTGACTAGGGCACCCTGTGTAACACGTGACAAGGGCACCCTGTGTAACACGTGACTAGGGCATCCTGTGTAACACGTGACTAGGGCACCCTGTGTAACACGTGACTAGGGCACCCTGTGTAACACGTGACTAGGGCACCCTGTGTAACACGTGACTAGGGCACCCTGTGTAACACGTGACTAGGGCACCCTGTGTAACACGTGACTAGGGCACCCTGTGTAACACGTGACTAGGGCCCCCCCTCCGAAACACGTGACTAGGGCCCCCTCCGAAACACGTGACTAGGGCCCCCCCTCCGATACACGTGACTAGGGCCCCCCCTCCGAAACACGTGACCAGGGCCCCCCCTCCGAAACACGTGACCAGGGCCCCCCCTCCGAAACACGTTACCAGGGCCCCCCCTCCGAAACACGTGACCAGGGCCTCCCCTCCGAAACACGTGACCAGGGCCCCCCCTCCGAAACACGTGACCAGGGCCCCCCTCCGAAACACGTGACCAGGGCCCCCCCTCCGAAACACGTGACCAGGGCCCCCCCCTCCGAAACACGTGACCAGGGCCCCCCCTCCGAAACACGTGACCAGGGCCCCCCCTCCGAAACACGTGACCAGGGCCCCCCCTCCGAAACACGTGACCAGGGCCCCCCTCCGAAACACGTGACCAGGGCCCCCCCTCCGAAACACGTGACCAGGGCCCCCCCCTCCGAAACACGTGACCAGGGCCCCCCTCCGAAACACGTGACCAGGGCCCACCCTCCGAAACACGTGACCAGGGCCCCCCCTCCGAAACACGTGACCAGGGCCCCCCCTCCGAAACACGTGACCAGGGCCCCCCCTCCGAAACACGTGACCAGGGCCCCCCCTCCGAAACACGTGACCAGGGCCCCCCCTCCGAAACACGTGACCAGGGCCCCCCCTCCGAAACACGTGACCAGGGCCCCCCCTCCGAAACACGTGACCAGGGCCCCCCCTCCGAAACACGTGACCAGGGCCCCCCCTCCGAAACACGTGACCAGGGCCCCCCCTCCGAAACACGTGACCAGGGCCCCCCCTCCGAAACACGTGACCAGGGCCCCCCTCCGAAACACGTGACCAGGGCCCCCCTCCGAAACACGTGACCAGGGCCCCTCCTCCGAAACACGTGACCAGGGCCCCCCCTCCGAAACACGTGACCAGGGCCCCCCCCTCCGAAACACGTGACCAGGGCCCCCCTCCGAAACACGTGACCAGGGCCCCCCCTCCGAAACACGTGACCAGGGCCCCCCCTCCGAAACACGTGACCAGGGCCCCCCTCCGAAACACGTGACCAGGGCCCCTCCTCCGAAACACGTGACCAGGGCCCCCCTCCGAAACACGTGACCAGGGCCCCCCCCTCCGAAACACGTGACCAGGGCCCCCCTCCGAAACACGTGACCAGGGCCCCCCCTCCGAAACACGTGACCAGGGCCCCCCCTCCGAAACACGTGACCAGGGCCCCCCTCCGAAACACGTGACCAGGGCCCCCCCTCCGAAACACGTGACCAGGGCCCCCCCTCCGAAACACGTGACCAGGGCCCCCCCTCCGAAACACGTGACCAGGGCCCCCCCTCCGAAACACGTGACCAGGGCCCCCCCTCCGAAACACGTGACCAGGGCCCCCCCTCCGAAACACGTGACCAGGGCCCCCCCTCCGAAACACGTGACCAGGGCCCCCCCTCCGAAACACGTGACCAGGGCCCCCCCTCCGAAACACGTGACCAGGGCCCCCCCCTCCGAAACACGTGACCAGGGCCCCCCTCCGAAACACGTGACCAGGGCCCCCCCTCCGAAACACGGGACCAGGGCCCCCCCTCCGAAACACGTGACCAGGGCCCGCCCTCCGAAACACGTGACCAGGGCCCCCCCTCCGAAACACGTGACCAGGGCCCCCCCTCCGAAACACGTGACCAGGGCCCCCCCTCCGAAACACGTGACCAGGGCCCCCCCTCCGAAACACGTGACTAGGGCCCCCCCTCCGAAACACGTGACCAGGGCCCCCCCTCCGAAACACGTGACCAGGGCCCCCCCTCCGAAACACGTGACCAGGGCCCCCCCTCCGAAACACGTGACCAGGGCCCTCCTCCGAAACACGTGACCAGGGCCCCCCCTCCGAAACACGTGACCAGGGCCCCCCTCCGAAACACGAGACCAGGGCCCCCTCTCCGAAACACGTGACCAGGGCCCCTGCTCCGAAACACGTGACCAGGGCCCCCCCTCCGAAACACGTGACCAGGGCCCCCCCCCTCCGAAACACGTGACCAGGACCCCCTCCGAAACACGTGACCAGGGCCCCCTCCGAAACACGAGACCAGGGCCCCCTCCGAAACACGAGACCAGGGCCCCCTCCGAAACACGAGACCAGGGCCCCCTCCGAAACACGAGACCAGGGCCCCCTCCGAAACACGAGACCAGGGCCCCCTCCGAAACACGAGACCAGGGCCCCCTCCGAAACACGAGACCAGGGCCCCCTCCGAAACACGAGACCAGGACCCCCTCCGAAACACGTGACCAGGGCCCCCTCCGAAACACGTGACCAGGGCCCCCCTCCGAAACACGTGACCAGGGCCCCCCTCCGAAACACGTGACCAGGGCCCCCCTCTGAAACACGTGACCAGGGCCCCCCTCTGAAACACGTGACCAGGGCCCCCCTCTGAAACACGTGACCAGGGCCCCCCTCTGAAACACGTGACCAGGGCCCCCCTCTGAAACACGTGACCAGGGCCCCCCTCTGAGTAACACGTGACCAGGGCCCCCCTCTGAGTAACACGTGACCAGGGCCCCCCTCTGAGTAACACGTGACCAGGGCCCCCCCTCTGAGTAACACGCGACCAGGGCCCCCCTCTGAGTAACACGTGACCAGGGCCCCCCTCTGAGTAACACGTGACCAGGGCCCCCCTCTGAGTAACACGTGACCAGGGCCCCCCTCTGAGTAACACGTGACCAGGGCCCCCCTCTGAGTAACACGTGACCAGGGCCCCCCTCTGAGTAACACGTGACCAGGGCCCCCTTCTGAGTAACACGTGACCAGGGTCCCCCTCTGAGTAACACGAGACCAGGGCCCCACTCTGAGTAACACGTGACCAGGGCCCCCCTCTGAGTAACACGTGACCAGGACCCCCTCTGAGTAACACGTGACCAGGGCCCCCCTCTGAGTAACACGTGACCAGGGCCCCCCTCTGAGTAACACGTGACCAGGGCCCCCCTCTGAATAACACGTGACCAGGGCCCCCCTCTGAGTAACACGTGACCAGGGGCCCCCCTCTGAGTAACACGTGACCAGGGCCCCCCTCTGAGTAACACGTGACCAGGGCCCCCCTCTGAGTAACACGTGACCAGGGCCCCCCTCTGAGTAACACGTGACCAGGGCCCTCCTCTGAGTAACACGTGACCAGGGCCCCCCTCTGAGTAACACGTGACCAGGGGCCCCCTCTGAGTAACACGTGACCAGGGCCCCCCTCTGAGTATCACGTGACCAGGGCCCCCCTCTGAGTAACACGTGACCAGGGCCCCCCTCTGAGTAACACGTGACCAGGGCCCCCCTCTGAGTAACACGTGACCAGGGCCCCCCTCTGAGTAACACGTGACCAGGGCCCCCCTCTGAGTAACACGTGACCAGGGCCCCCCTCTGAGTAACACGTGACCAGGGCCCCCCTCTGAGTAACACGTGACCAGGGCCCCCCTCTGAGTAACACGTGACCAGGGCCCCCCTCTGAGTAACACGTGACCAGGGCCCCCCTCTGAGTAACACGTGACCAGGGCCCCCCTCTGAGTAACACGTGACCAGGGCCCCCCTCTGAGTAACAAGTGACCGGGGCCCCCCCTGTGTAACAAGTGACTGGGGCCCCCCCTGTGTAACAAGTGACTGGGGCCCCCCTGTGTAACAAGTGACTGGGGCCCCCCTGTGTAACAAGTGACTGGGGCCCCCCCTGTGTAACAAGTGACTGGGGCCCCCCGTGTAACAAGTGACTGGGGCCCTCCGTGTAACAAGTGACTGGGGCCCCCCTGTGTAACAAGTGACTGGGGCCCCCCCTGTGTAACAAGTGACTGGGGCCCCCCGTGTAACAAGTGACTGGGGCCCTCCGTGTAACAAGTGACTGGGGCCCCCCGTGTAACAAGTGACTGGGGCCCCCCGTGTAACAAGTGACTGGGGCACCCCGTGTAACAAGTGACTGGGGCACCCCGTGTAACAAGTGACTGGGGCACCCCGTGTAACAAGTGACTGGGGCACCCCGTGTAACAAGTGACTGGGGCACCCCGTGTAACAAGTGACTGGGGCACCCCGTGTAACAAGTGACTGGGGCACCCCGTGTAACAAGTGACTGGGGCACCCCGTGTAACAAGTGACTGGGGCACCCCGTGTAACAAGTGACTGGGGCACCCCGTGTAACAAGTGACTGGGGCACCCCGTGTAACAAGTGACTGGGGCACCCCGTGTATCAAGTGACTGGGGCACCCCGTGTAACAAGTGACTGGGGCACCCCGTGTAACAAGTGACTGGGGCACCCCGTGTAACAAGTGACTGGGGCACTCCGTGTAACAAGTGACTGGGGCACTCCGTGTAACAAGTGACTGGGGCACTCCGTGTAACAAGTGACTGGGGCACTCCGTGTAACAAGTGACTGGGGCACTCCGTGTAACAAGTGACTGGGGCACTCCGTGTAACAAGTGACTGGGGCACTCCGTGTAACAAGTGACTGGGGCACTCCGTGTAACAAGTGACTGGGGCACTCCGTGTAACAAGTGACTGGGGCACTCTGTGTAACAAGTGACTGGGGCACTCTGTGTAACAAGTGACTGGGGCACTTTGTGTAACAAGTGACTAGGGCACCCTGTGTAACAAGTGACTAGGGCACCCTGTGTAACAAGTGACTAGGGCACCCTGTGTAACAAGTGACTAGGGCACCCTGTGTAACAAGTGACTAGGGCACCCTGTGTAACAAGTGACTAGGGCACCCTGTGTAACAAGTGACTAGGGCACCCTGTGTAACAAGTGACTAGGGCACCCTGTGTAACAAGTGACTAGGGCACCCTGTGTAACAAGTGACTAGGGCACCCTGTGTAACAAGTGACTAGGGCACCCTGTGTAACAAGTGACTAGGGCACTCTGTGTAACAAGTGACTAGGGCACTCTGTGTAACAAGTGACTAGGGCACTCTGTGAAACAAGTGACTAGGGCACCCTGTGTAACAAGTGACTTGGGCACTCTGTGTAACAAGTGACTAGGGCACTCTGTGTAACAAGTGACTTGGGCACTCTGTGTAACAAGTGACTAGGGCACTCTGTGTAACAAGTGACTAGGGCACTCTGTGTAACAAGTGACTAGGGCACTCTGTGTAACAAGTGACTAGGGCACTCTGTGAAACAAGTGACTAGGGCACTCTGTGAAACAAGTGACTAGGGCACCCTGTGAAACAAGTGACTAGGGCACTCTATGAAACAAATGGAGAGGACACTATGATGCAAGTAACCAGGACACTATAAAACATGTTGATAGGACATTCTGTAAAACATGTGGCCAGGACATTCCATTAAACATGTGACCAGAATACTCCACGACACATTTGGTCAGGTCACTGCCTGAAACATGTCGCGAGGTCACTCTATGACCCATTTGGCCATGACACTTTTTGAAACATGTGGCAAGGACACTCCGTCATACATGTGGTCATTACACTCCGTGAAACATTTGGCCAGGAAACTCCGTGAAAGAGAAGACCAGGGCAATCCTTGAAATATGTGGCCAGCACACACCGACAAACATTTGGCCAGGACAATCCGTGAAATATATGGCCTTTACAATGTGAAACATGTGCCAAGAACACTTCGTGAAATATGTTGTCCGTACACTCTGTGTAGCATGTAGCCTGGACGCTGTGTAACGTGAGGTCAGGACACTGTGTAACATGTGGCCTGGACAGGGAGCAGGTCGGCCGAGCGGACAGCACACTGGACTTGTGATCATGTGGTCCCGGGTTCGATCCCGGGCGCCGGCGAGAAACAATGGGCCGAGTTTCTTTCACCCTATGCCCCTGTTACCTAGCAGTAAAATAGGTACCTGGGTGTTAGTCAGCTGTCACGGGCTGCTTCCTTGGGGGTGGAGGCCTGGTGAAGGACCGAGCCGCGGGGACACTAAAGCCCCGAAATCATCTCAAGATAACCTCATCTCAAGATAACCTGACACTCTGAAAGATGTGGCAAGGACACTTCGTGACACATGTTACCAGATTATTCCATGACAAATAACACACGCGATGGCTCTATGTACATCATCCTGACAAAGAATAAATGTCCCATTTACACCCACCGATGCATTATCAATTCTCAAAGAGCAAATTCCCAGGAAACATCAACGAGGCACTCTTCTGAGCACTTACCTGGGGAGAGGCACACGGACGGTGTAATATGGCAGTGGAAGGGACATGGGCACTAATGGACATGGGCACATTTACTAATATAATGAAATAATAATGCCAAATAAAACAGGGTAAGAGCAGAATGCATTACATTCTGCATATAAAAGTGAATATATTTGACAGCAAAGCATGTTGGTGACTAAGGCAGCAGAAAAAGATGAAGCGAATAACTCAGTCTTGCGAGGGTAAATGTGACAGAAATGTCACCTGCAGCCAAACATTATAAAGTAATGAGGTCATGGCAACACGCGCCGCGCCAGTCACTGCATGAACTAGGAAATGAAGTAAAAAAAATAAATTTTGAAATTCACAGTGATGTGTAGTGCTGTGATGTTAATACATTATTTTGTTTTCTTTCTTGTATATTCATCCATCTCTTTCTTTCTTTATTCATCCATCACTCCATCAATATATTTAAATATCTTTTCATCCATCTCACCATCAATGCGTCCATCTATCTATTCGTCTATTCATCTACCTTGATAGATATAAATGATAGTCGGGATAGACCCAACAATCCATCCATCTTATCTATCTGTCTTTACCTCTCTCCATCTATCTATCTATCCATCCACCAACCAATTGTTATGATTGCCTATGTTGCTTCATGAGGATGGTCTACCTCACAGTGAGAGTTATTTCCCACCTGGCCAAAGGGAGGCGTCAGGGAAATTAAGTAGTACAAGCATCCGTCAGTAGATGTGACCAAGGAGGAGATAAGTTGCGGACGAGCATCTTTGATAAAACTTGGAATGAGAGGTCAACTGTATGTGATGTCCCATATGCAAAAAGGACCTCATTGCGGGAGCATGTCGAAGGCAAAGGTCTTAAGACGTGACTTGTCGTGAGGAAGTCTGAAGATAAGGATGCACGTCGTCGTTCCAGAGGAAGAAAGATATTCGTGGCTTATGGAGAAGAATTTGTGAAAAGCTGTAGGGGGACGATTGGTGACGTATCCCTAAAATAGTGGCAAAGAGTTGGGGCGATCTGAAACCAGTTGGGTAGTCGTGCCCTAAGGAACCACGTTGTTGAATCTTTCAAGAGGATTAGTTGGGGATGTGTACCTGGTTAGCACCTGTCCCATAGTCCTTCTCACGCAAGTCAAGATTGACAGGAGCCAATTAGGGGCAGTCAAATGTGTGTTGTGTGGGCTATTTAGCAAAACACCATATTTGGACTTCGTGCGACGAGCGTCGCTATCTCCACATTTTGAGGTTCATGTATGGTGGACGTTGTGCGTCCAAAGTTGGTGTAGGAGTGGTACATGGAGGACTCGATTCGTCATTAAGTGATGTAGCGGTCATATAGAAGAAGCTGCAAGAGGATCTATTTAATTTGAGGACCCACTGATGGATGGTCCCAGTAACGATTTCTACTAAGATTTTCTGACTTGTGCAGTGAGTTATATGGTCTTCCGAATGAGATACAGAGGATTGTGAAGGCAACGAGGCTGCTTGCGAGGCGGATGGATTCATGTAGTATCCTGACACAATGTAAGGTGAGAGCCTTAATTTTTTTTATGGTGTTAAATTGCATGTAAAAAGCCTAGCCCAGACGGCGAGGCGACTGAGAGGAGCAGGCAGCAGTCAAGCAGGGACAGTCAGATGGTGTATTAGTTCATAGAGGAGTGCGATGTTACTTTTGTAGACGCATTACCTGATATTGCCGTGTCATTCTTTATTCTTTATTGCTTGTAATATATGTTTGTCTGTTGGACAAGCGTGTTTGACCTTGTCTTGGTGAGGACTTATAACAGGAAAGAGAGATAAATAATTGCAGGACGGAAGACAGCAAACAAAAAACAAAATGGGAACTAGGAGGAGGTCACCCTAAGACTAGCAGAGAGGGTAAGTCATGGTGGTTCAGTTAGGGTGTGTACGTATGACAATGGACCAGTTCTGAGCCGAATCCCCAATATCCCCTTTTCCATATTCAAGTCCATTACCGGGTGACTCTCCAGTGTGCACTCTGCTGGTGTTAGTAGTAGAGGTGGTAAAAGAATAATATTACTGTGTTTTTATTTTATTTTATCTTCGGCTCCCTGACAAGGTGGAAGCCCAGGCCAAAATTCAGTGACACCTGAGAGAGATAGTTAAAAGGAGCCCTGATACTATCAATCTACCTATCTATGTGTCCATCCATCTATATTTCTCTCCATTTACTGTGTGTGTGTGTGTCTCAATCTCTCTTTTTCTCTTTGTATGTCTCTGCCTCTTATTTCGGTCTGTCTCTGTCTGACTGTTTGTCTTTCTCATAATAAATATAATTGCCTAACGTGTGAGTGGCCACCAGAGAGGAGCTTAGTGGTGTGACATAATAAAATAGAATACTTAATAATAAAAAAGAATACTTACTGATAAATCGTCGTGTCAAGAAACCTGGAGAGCGTGCAGATATCCTTTACTGCTAGAATTCACTCAGTAAAACATTTAAACTATTGGAACTGACTAAAATGCCCTAAATCTGTATTTTCTTGAGGGCAGATGGGAGAGATGCATAATAATTTACATGTGGAAAATATTAGAGGGCCTGGACTCAATCCTGCACAGAGAATTATCACTACATGAGACCAGAAGGCATGGGAGGATGTGCATAATACCCCCATTGAAAATCAGAGGAGGAATATGTACTCTGAGAGGGAACTCTTTCAACATCAGAGGCCCGAGACTGTTTAACACGCTTCCACTACACATAAGGAGCATAACTGGCGGACCCCTCATAGTGTTCAAAAGAGAACTTGATGAACACCTCCAAAGGATACCTGATCAACCAGGCTGTGATTCATACGTCAGGCTGGGAGTAGCTGCGTGCAACAGCCGGGTTGACCAGTCCAGCAACCAGGAGACCTGGTCGAGAACTGAGCCGCAGGAACTTCGAGCCCCAAAATCATCGCAAGGTAACCGCCAAGTTACATTGGGAGCACTTAAAGAATCATGTTTTAAGTTAATACGGGCAAACTATTGACAGCAAGAAATATTTTAATTTCCCCAAGATAAAAAAATAATGGTGCATATATAAGAAAAATGTGGCAAAGATTGTTTTAGAAATATCTATCTGTGAAGCTTACAGGCAATACTAAAATCATCATGTGGGCTTTGATGTGGCCCTCGCACGCTGGTCTTTTTGTATTCTGGGGGCCTCCGACTAGCCTATCTTGACACAAATCTCGATATAGCGTGGGATATAAATTTGACAATATAATTTAGTCTTTACGTTGATTACATAAAAATTAGAAAGACCTTTGAAAGTGATGGACAACACGAATCAAAGTTAACATGCAAGTTTAAATTTTTGCTCGAGTTTACCTAATATAAACATGGCTCCACAATGGACCAAATACACCTTGCAGAACACAGGTGTACTAGACAACACACCACTTGCTACACCAAAGTGTACTAGACAAACATCTGCTAAACACAAGTGAACTATACAAAACACCAGCTACACCTAGGAGTACTATAGCATACATCTCCTGTTACTCCCCGGTGTACTAGACCACACACCTGTAACACGCTGGTGTACTAGTCCACACACTTCCTGCTACCTCCAGGTGTACTTGACCACACACCACTTGCTAGCCACTAAATTTTTAATAGACAAGGGCAGTGGACTCATACACTGCGACTCACAGAGTGCACTCATGGCATTGAACGCACATAGTAGTAACCCCCAGAAAATAGTCAGTGATATTCGAATGAATGTTTTAGCTGCTAAAGAAAACAGATTTGAAATTAAATTCCTATGGCTACCATCACATGTTGGCATCTTAAGGCATGACCCTGTTGATATGCTTGCAAAGACAGCCTGTAGAAAATCAGTGGCAAAAATTGTTATGGGGGTTTCATTAGTAGTGACAAAGAGAATACTTAAACAAATATTTAATGAAAATCTCACCGACTTAACAAATTCACAAAGACTTGAAAGTTGTAGCATTAAATATTATGATAGATATCATGAGGAGACATTCACATATGGGACTCTTAGAGAAAGAACTCAGCAATGTGATGTTATAATGGCCAAAATACGACTGGGATATAGACGTATCTGGCAGCTTTCTCAAAACCCAAATGTCGAGTACGCAATGTGTCAATTTTGTGAAAGAGAAAACATGCACACTTTTGAACATTATATTGTAGAATGTCCCATATTGACTGACTTTCGCCCTCCTTGGCTGAGGTATGCTGAACTCTGTAACTACTATATGAATACCGGAACACTTGATATATTGGACTTGTAACCAAGATTGAGTATGTAATATATCACTTATACAATGTATGTATGTGATTTAACTATATAACTTGAGCTAGTAAAAGCATCTTTATCACCTTCAGTGGTTAAGTGCATAATTGCACACTAGTTTCTCTATCAGCTATCTCACCCTGTATTACGTATGTAATACATGTAATATAATGTAAAGTAATACAGTATAAGTACGTATGGGACAAAATTATGTGCATGTATGTGTGTATGTATGAAAGTATATTTCATTCATAGTGTGTGTATGTGTATATATATATATATATATATATATATATATATATATATATATATATATATATATATATATATATATATATATATATATATATATATATATATATATATATATATAAACATATATTGTTATGATCTCAGCCTACAGGAAAAACGAGTCTCCCCTTTGAGAGTTATTCAACAAGCCTGACCTAACTAGAAAGTATAGGAAATATAGAGGCGATAACACAGATGTAAAATAGTTTGTTGGATTTAATGAACAATTTGAGATTATGGGCGGTAAATAAGGAAATAGATAAATGACTGGTTAGGAGATGTGGATAATTTCCTGGAGGCGTGAGGATCGCTTCTGGAGGGCTTTGACCTCACTTGACGCCAGACATCGCAGGGAGAAAGCTGCGCTCCGTTTGAGCTCCCGTCAGAAAGAAACCCCTAGTGATATATCTCCAAGAGAAGAGAAGTGTGTAGACATGTCAGCTTGTCAGCTGTGGAATTGAGCTGAGAACGTTGTGGTCTCAAGTCCTGGACGGCGAGGAGAGTATTAAGCCGCCCAGAGACATTTTCGTGGGCTGTGTGGAGCGCCCTGACCAGATGCCGTCAGAGGGATAAATCTGTGGTAAGCACGATTTAAGCCAGTTCATAGTGATTGTTTGTAGTTGGTCGTGTGCCCAGCGACAGTAGCAATGTTTATTGATAAGTTAGACATGTTTTGATAAGGCAGAAGGCCTAAAATAAGAGAGTGGAGAGGGAGGAACACGGAGAGACATCCGTCCCCTCTGAGCGCTGGCAGAGGACTGAGAGAGCCCCAGCTCCTGGCGGCGAAGAGTTGAGGAGCCGCCCGCCGGGCGAGGTGGAGCATGGACCCGTCCAACGGGGGAGTCCACTCTCACTGCATGTAGAGAGTAGATAGATGTTAGATGCAAACACATTGTGTTGATTATTTCGTCTATGTGTTTATAAGGAAACATTTTTATTGGAGTGTGAATGGGTTGCAGGTTTGTCTTTGGGGAAGAAGTTGCCGAGAACTTCGAAGCCAGCACAAAGGGAGTAATTGATGAGACTAAAAGGGAGTGAAGGAGAGGACCTCGAGCTGTGAGGAGAAGCAGTGAAGAGAAGTGTCACGTGCTTCTATAGAGGTGGTGAAGCACCATAGTTGCTCGAGGGAACTTCATGGTGTAGCAGCCAGGAGAGCTGTGGAAGACCCTAGCAGAAGGGTGAAGCACCGTAGTTGCTCAAGGAAAACTTCATGGTAGGAGCCTGGAGGAGCTGCAGAGGATCCTGGTAGTCAAGCCTGGAAGAACCTGAAGAGATCAGGGTAGTGAACTTCCAGATGTGGAAGGAAAGTTCTAAATGATCACTTGTAGGGAGTTGATAGAGTGTTTGGCTTTAGCGTGTAAGACGCAGTGAAAGGCGAGTGATAGTTTGCCATTTTTGTACCAAGGTGTTTATACTGAAGCATAGAGTTACAGACGTAGGCTGGATTACCTACAGATGTATGTGTTCTAGGACTGATAGGGTGATCGATTGATCATTGTTGTGTATCAAGGAACATTTATACTGATATATGTTATTGCATTCACATGCTGATTTTCCTTGTACATGTTTATAGATATATATTCTCTTGCTGATAGTGCAACATTGTATTATAAGACTTGATCTACTTGAGGAGGTTGATAGTATTAGGTGGTGAACCAGGAGATAGGACACCACTTGATAAGCAGATGATAGAGTTCTGATGGTGTTGGAGTGCAACCTGACTGAAATAATACAGAGCGTAGGATTCATTATTATTATTGTATGTGTGTATGTATCGTGTATGTGCTTTGTCCAGTATATGTATTCCAATTTGCTGGTGTTTGCCCTTGTCCTAGTGTGGCTTCCCTGGAAATAGTAAAGGAAGAGAGAGAGAGAGAGAAAGAACAAAGAACCACCGCTGTGGACAGGGTAGGACAGAAAACTAGTAAGTCAAAGGGAATTGAGATCATATCACATAAGGAGAGAGTGGGGAGTCACAGCGGCTCGAGTGGGGGTGTGTGCACATGACAACGAGGCTAAGTGTTGGAGCGGCATCCCCTAAACATGTGACGTTGAGCCCCTCTCCAAGAGCCAGAAGTGCCTAGTGTGATCTCCTAGTGAGATATAAGCACTCTACCGAGTTGTGGGTTGGGTTGTCTGTAAAGAAGGATCAACAACACAATGACAACACCACCAACCCATCTATAATAAATTGGGGGCCTGTGTCCGGGAGAGTGAACCGAGACACCCACACCCTGTCCAAGAGAGGATTCGTAAGCCCCTTGTTGAAATAGATACACTGTGTGACCGTTGGTGTATATTCTCTCTCTTGGGAAGACTCACAGGACAAGATGGATAAGGTGCAAGCGTTTGTGGAGTCAGGCAAGCCTGAGGACTTGGAAGGTTGCACGATGGATCAATTGAAACAAATAGCAGAAAAATGCGGCATTAGGTTGAAAGCATCTAAAGTAGCTGGAATGAAGGATGATATCCTGAAGCAGTTAAGAGCCAAAAGTGAAGCGGCAGAGCAAGGAGCCCAGAAAGGAGCTTAAAGTGGAAAGGAGGATGATGGGCAGGATGAAGTGAGATCCCAGGGATCGAGTAGGAGCAGTAAGAGTAGCCGCAGTAGCAGGAGCAGCCGAAATAGGAGCTTGGAGAGATTCCAGTTAGAGCTCCAGATGCAGAGTGAGGACAAGGAGAGAGACAGTTCCAGCTGGAAAAGATGAAATTGGAACTCCAGATGAAAAATGAAGCCGAGAAGGAAAAAGAGAAAACCAGACTGGAAATGGAAAAAGAGAAAACCAGAGTAAGAGAACTGGAGATGGAACAGGAGAAAGAGAAAGAGAAAGCCCAGGTCGAAAAAGAAAAAGCCCAGGTTGAAAAAGAAAAAGAGAGAACAAAACAAATGCAGATAGAAGCGAATAGAACCTTGGCTGAACAAAGGATTGAACATGGGTTGCCAGAGAGCACCACCCAGGTATCAAACTCACCAGATTTTAGGGTTAGGTATAAGGACATTCCCTTGTTTGTTCCTGAAGAGGCAGAGAGCTTCTTCGAGCACTTTGAAAAGGTGGCCTGTATCAAGGAGTGGCCACAGGAGGAATGGGCCCAGCTGGTCCAGTTAAGATTGACCGGTGCAGCCAGGGAGGCATACACCCAGTTGTCACTGGAAGAGTGCCAGGATTATGCCACGGTAAAGAGCAGCATATTGCGCTCGTTTCAGTTAACCCCAGAAGCATATAGGAAGCGCTTCAGAGAGATGGTGAAGGTTGGAGCATGTACCTTTGCTGAGACAGCAAGGGATCTGGAAAGACGATTCCAGAAATGGATTGAGGCTGCTGGAGTTGGATCTTACGCTGACCTGAAGCAACTGATGGTCATGGAGAAGTTCTTGGAGATGATGCATCCCGAAACAAAGTTCAAAATCCAAGAAGCAGGGATAAAGGAGGTGAAATATGCTGCAGATAGGGCGGATATGATTACGGAAGCATATAAGAGCTTGAGGGAGAACAGAGTGAAGAATGAGGTGAGACGCAACAGTAGCAGATCCAGTGGAGTCTGGGGGAGGAAGAAGTTATGGGGGGCAGATAAGCAGACCAGCTAGTTTTAAGCCCCAGGAAGGAAAGTTGTCGAGTCTGCCTGCTGGAGGTAAGCAGGAAAATAATAATGTGCAGAGGAGACAAGAGTCCAATGAAGCTCCCCAGAGTATGAGTAGTACGTCTGGCCTGAGGAACTCCAATGCGAGTGGGCAGAGTCAGAACCACTCGGGGGCGTATAGGAGAGATTTCTCCCAAATGAGATGCTACAAGTGCAACAGATCGGGTCACATGATGCGAGATTGTCGGCAGGGCAAGAGAGTTGTGACCCTGACCACGTGTGTTCCCCGGAAGAAGTACGTTGATGTACAACAAGACAAACCACAGAAGGTAGATTTGATGAACGAGCGGTATAGGCCGTTCATTAGTAAAGGTTGGGTCAGCATAGAGGGTCAACCCGAGGTGGAGGTTAGTATCCTCAGGGATACTGGTGCCAATCAGAGTTTGATTCTGAGAGGCCTAATAGGAAATGATCGTCTGTTAGCTGGCAGTAGGAGGATAAAGGTTCATGGGTTGTTGTCTAAGAGTGACATGCCCGTATGTGCTGTCCAGCTAAGGTCAGAATATGTGTCGGCAGAGGTGATGTTGGGAGTGTGCCCCGACATACCTGTTCCAGGAGTCCAAGTGATCCTGGGGAATGACTTGAGCGGGACAAAGGTGTTGCCAAGAGTCATAGCGGAGACTGTGCCAGAGGAGTGCCCAGAAGGCCACAGCACGGGTGGGACACCTGAGAGTGTGAACCTGACTGACATCCGAAGAGATGAGTCAGGAGACCGCCAAGCCATTGAGTACCCTGTCTCGGTAGTGATGAAGGCAGAGGTGGCCGACAAGGAAGACACTCGAGAAGGTGAGACAGTGTCGATTCAACCAGTAGAGGATATCGAAGAAGAATCATGTGAAGAGAGCGAACCAACCTGAAGAGAGCCCAGACCGGTTAAATTAAGAGTCGGAAGGCGAATGCAACTGTGCTGAGTAGAAATGAGGAAGGATGTGGACAGACTGAGGATGGGAGTAGAGCGTTAAGTGGTCCACGAGCACAGAAGCATAGGGATAGTGGAGTTAGGTTGTGGGAGATGTCAAGAGTTGACATGGTTCACAGACAACGTGGAGAAGAAGTAGAAGTAGTAGAAGTAGTGAAGTAACCGAGAAAGAGTAGTAGCTGAGAAAGTGAAAGGAGAAGAGGCAGTATGTGTGGAGAGATGCTTACGAGCACTCTAGGAGAGGTAAAGCGACATGTACGGTCGAGTGCTGTTGGATGTAGTAAAGTGCTCGAAGAAACTTTTAGAGAACGAAGAGGAGTTGAAGGAGAAGAAATGGAGTGGTACAGAGGTGAGAAGTGTGAGAAGAGGATGAGGATACAAGTATGGAGGAATAGAAGAAAGCCGAGGACTCGATGGAAGTCAAACAGGATGAGGTCTCGGATATATGAGGAGACGAAAGGGAGGATCGTCGGTGAAGTATGATGAGAGGAGACGGAAGTATAATGGCAGTAGATGGAAGTGTGAAGACGACAGAGGCGGTACAGACAGTAGATGTCTGACTCTGGACGAGAAGAGAAGAAGACGAGGAAACAGAGGGTGGAAACAATAAGTAGAGTGGACCGATGGAGTGCAGGCGTCCTAGGAGGACAGCCTAGCCAAGAGGTGCCAGAGGAGCCAGATCGTTTGTGAGAGGATCCATGTTTCTGGCGAGTAGTGAGCCAGATGTTGCAAGGAGCAACGAACTAACTGTAGACTCCTAAGGGAGTACGTGAGCAGATCAACCAGTCGAACCAATCGGTTGAAGAATGAGACAGTGTGGTGGCGGATGTATTATCCCGAGCTTTGCCACTGGAATAACTCTCAAAAATACGGGGAGGGGAGTGTTATGATCTCAGCCTACAGGAAAAACGAGTCTCCCCCCTTGAGAGCTATTCAACAAGCCTGACCTAACTAGAAAGTATAGGAAATATAGAGGCAATAATACAGATGTAAAATAGTTTGTTTGATTTAATGAACAATTTGAAATTATGGGCAGTAAATAAGGAAATAGATAAATGACTGGTTAGGAGATGTGGATAATTTGCGGGAGGCATGAGGATCGCTTCTGGAGGGCTTTGACCTCACTTGAGGCCAGAAATCCCAGGGGGAAAGCCGCGCTCCGTTTGAGCTCCCGTCAGAAAGGAACCCCTAGTGATATATCTCTAAGAGAAGAGAAGGGTGTAGACGTGCCAGCTGTGGAATTGAGCTGAGAACGTTGTGGTCTCAAGTCCTTGATGACGAGGAGAGTATTAAGCCACCCAGAGATATTTTCGTGGGCTGTGTGGAGCGCCTTGACCAGACGCCGTCAGAGGAATAGCGCTCTCGACTAGACAATCTGTGGTATGCACGATTTAAGCCAGTTCATAGTGATTGTTTGTAGTTGGTCGTGTGCCCAGCGACAGTAGCAATGTTTATTGATACGTTAGACATGTTTTGATAAGGCAGAAGGCCTAAAATAAGAGAGTGGAGAGGGAGGAACACGGAGCGACATCCGTCCCCTCTGAGCACTGGCAGAGGACTGAGAG